>NW_004524694.1:8720082-8720894 GCF_000260255.1 Octodon degus | reverse complement strand
CTGAATCATTTAAAGTTTATATTCTGTTTTCATTTGTGATGGAAGAGGCCATCTATATTTTTAAATTTACTTTTATTTTATGCTATTTTATTTTTTAATGTAATCAGCACAGAGTCTACAGAGTACAAGGTCTACAGGATTTCACTACACAGATCCGACTCATAGTGATCCTCCTGTTTTCAGCCTCCCAAGTGCTGGGATTATAGGCATGCACCACCATGCCCAGCCTTAATCAGTGTCTCAGTGTAGCCTGGGGGCCAGGCCTCCATGGCACACCAGGGATCAAACCTGGCCTCTGTGCTCTGCCTAAACAGGTGCTTTAGTCTACTGAGCTGTTTGCCTGGCCAGTTATCTACATTTTTTTCCCTCAGTTTTAGATTAGTTTTCGTTATCTTTCTTCTGTAATATACCTTTATAGAGAGTCTGCATGCGTCTCACTACACATTAACACATGCATACCAAACACATAGATGAATGTTCACAAAGTAACAAACAAAAAGCCCTACTAATTGGAACATTATTTGAATTAACTGTAATTAATCTATAGATTTACGTGTGCCGTATTGGAGATATTTGTCGGGTAGACCTCTATTTCACTATATGCAACATATTTCTCCAATTTAAAGACTTCATTGTATTTTCAGTAGAATTTTATGATTTCTTCCATAAAGGCACAATCTCTGCATTGACTCATTCCTAAGAACTTTATATTTTTCTGATTTAACTTTGTTCTTTTTTTCCATAATTGTATTGATAAACAAATAGCAATGAGACAGTTTCAAATCAAATTGGTAGAACAGTTTCAATAATTA
>NW_004524694.1:8712770-8719640 GCF_000260255.1 Octodon degus | reverse complement strand
TCTTCAGCAACTGTAGGAGACACAAGTCAGAAATGAGATGGAATATATCAGGCCAAACAAGCACACTCCTTACCTTTTCAACAGTATTGGTGTAATATACAACCTACACAGAGAAATACGTAGTATGTAAATCTTTTGGAATATAAACTATTCAGATAGATTCTGGGTTAAAGATTACCTCAGAGAATAAAACTTCTATAAATTACAGAGACAAGGAGGGATATAAGATGGGCTGGAAACAAGGAGAATTTCAAATATAGTCACATCTTTATTCTGTCTGCTCCTTCATTTTCATCCTTTCTTGCCTCACGGATTTCCACTCTTTAGGTATCAGGTAAGCGTAACTTAAGGATGAAGTTCCTGTTGCTGGTGGCCACACCTTTGCAACTCTCCGGACCTTTGTACAACTCCTGCACCTTCCCTACCTAAGGCTTTTCCCACTTTATAGTTAGAAACAGCTACAGCCGTTTTTGTCTCACTCATGCAGTATAGTGAGGGGAAGATGTGTAGGATAGAAAGCTGAAGAATGCTCCAGCAGCTGGAAGATCAATATTAACAACAGTAAGAATTTGTGTTGATGGAGGATTCCCTTTGTGAGGGCAAATGCCGCTTAACCTAGGAGCTCTTGTTCCCAAAACAATGCAAGTCTCATTAAAGGAGAGTTTCTAAAATATCTGATTACAACTCTTCAAATGGGTCTGAGTTATTCAACATAAGTTAAACATGAGAAACTTTTGCAGCACAAAGGAGACATGAAAAGTATTATACCATCCTCGATGAAATCCTAGATAACAAATAGGATGTTACATAAAATATGAGGAAACATGAATCAAATGTGCATATTGGCTAATAACGATATGAAACATTGGCTCATTAATTGCACCAACTATATTAAACTATGGAAATATTAATAATATGAGTAACTTAAAAACTTTTGCACTTTGAATTTTCTGATATATACTTAAGAGGAAGGATCTTTGCTGAAAGGATTATTTATTTATTTATTTATTGCGGGATCAGGGATTGAACTTGGTACCTTGTACTTGCCAGGCAGCGGGACTTATGCCACTGAGCTATCTTCCTGGCCCTAAAACACCTTTTATGTATATTTGTATCTTCCCTATTTGATTCTGTGGTCTTTGGAATGCAGAATGTCTAAGCAATCGATTCTGCATCTTCAGTGCACCGTCCATAAGAAAGAGCTTGATAAATAACTCTTGGGTGAGTTGCTGAATAAACAAGGGAAATAACCATTTAGCAACTGATTGTGAAAAAACCTTACCTCCCTAATGAAGCCTATATTTTATCTGTGAATAATATTTCTGCAAACTACCAGTCAGATGAAAATTAATGCCATTTGCTTTTTGTTTGCCTTGGAGCCTCTGCTCCTGGGTCCTGCAGTCATTTCTCCCCTATCAACTACCCTGAATATCTGTTTGCTCCCCAAAGAATCCAAATCAGCCTATTTTGCTTTCTCTGCCAAGCGCAGGAGGTAAATCTGTGAAAACCAGAAAAAGCATAGGAACGTAGCCCTAGGAAAGGACTTTCAGGGATCTTGGGTTGCATACTGACCTGGAGAGATTACTCCTTCTCATCCCTGTGCCAAACAATGGCATGTAGGAAATCTTGAGCTGTAAAGGGCTCAAGTGAACAGCTTGTAACATTGCCAGTCCTACGGATAACCCACTACTATTATGGACTACTGGAGTATATTGGATTATTTTGCTGAATTCACGCACCTACAATATATAAATGGCAATGGAATACCCATCTCTGACAAAAGTAAACAATAAAGGGAGATATAAATGAAGGACCATTTGGTATCCATATATATAAACAATAGGGTAAAAATACAGCTACTTTCTCTTAATTCAATGAGAAGAAAGATTTCTACTAATAGTGTTTGGACAGGCTATCATGACTGCATCTTGTGCTATGAATAAGCACTACAAAGATAACAATATGCAATGTATTAATTATTGAAACTGTCCTATTAATTGGTTTTGAAACTGTCTCTTTGCTATTTCTTTCTTAATAAAATTAATTAAAAAATAAAGTACTAAGAGAGTCAAGCCAATGGAGCAGAACTCATGTTAATGGGATATTATTCCTGAAAATGTAAAGGGTTAATACCTGTCTCTATTTTACCATATGTTACTTGCAACAGAAAGTTTTTCAATGCCAGATCTGCCTACTGGAAACAGAAATTTTCATTAAGATAAAACGAAGCAGCATTTCAAATGCAAGAGTCCTTTAGGTTATACAGAAGATTTGATATTGTGGCACTAAGGCACTACCAAGAATTGCTTCAGAGGCAACTTATCAAAACACTTTCAGAGCTAGAAAGTTTTGAATAGATGGGAGATGGATTTTATGGCAAGAAGAGGGGGGATTTTGTAGTCTTGTTCTGGTGCAGGGAGAGGGAATGTGAAAGGAGTCTCTCATTTTTATGTCCCCTCTGCCCAAGATCAGAACCAGAGCCAATGTTATTACTGCGATTAAGTATTAACATTAAATATCTTTTCAATTTTTTAATGAAAATTGAAATGTATTTATTGCCTTATTTATATGAAAAATTAATTCAAACTGATATATATATATCAGCCAAGTAGCTCAGTGAATTTAAGCACCTTAGACAAACACAGGGGCCAGGTTTTGATCCCCGGGCCTGCTGTGCCGGCCCATCCCTGGGGCACACTGAGATGGCAATTGAGACTGGGCATGGTGGTGTGTGCCTGTAATCCTAGCTCTTGGGATGCTGTAAACAGGCAGATCACTATGAGTCTAATCTAGTAGTGAGACCCTGAACACCCTGTAGACCCTACTCTAAAATACACACAGAAAACAAGAATATATATATATATATATATATATATATTTAAAATTCCAAATACTTTTTAAAGGAAGCTAGTGATAAATTGATAAAAGTTTCTTAGTAGGTGACAACAAAAGAAAATCTGAATTTAAACAAGTAATGCAACATATTTACTTATTAATATTTTAATGTTAGGTAAATGTCAAGTATTTTAATTGCTAAAATATGTGTTCATGAAACTGAGACCTATGATTAAATTTTGTTTCTTAATTCCTTTTTGGCCAACAAATTAACTCATGATTATCAATACCTCTATGAGTATAGGTATAATGAATGTACACCAGATATATAAATAGGCTCATGTATCCATTCATTTACTTTAAACACAGTCTGCATATCCAATGACGGGAAGGAGGCAGGGTGAGTATGAATGTGTTTTAGTTTACAACTACTTAGAGGAAGATACTGTATCATTATTTATGGCTTATATTTACCTGCTGTCCTTTAAAAGCAGACAATAAATTTAGCATGAACTAATTGGAGCAGAGCAAACCAGTAGTAATTGTCCATTACAAATGGCATCAGAATGTATTCATTTGTAACAGATACTGAAGCGTTATAATGCGAATGCATATTCAAATAGGATAATTTCATTTTAAAAATGATCCAACAGACCTGTCGTTCATTACTCTTAACTGATCAACCTGCAAAACTTTGCTTTTAATCACCAATGAATCGACTGAAGAAGCACTAACCTTAGATGTCTGACTTTTTTAAGAAAACAATCATTAAAGTCTGTCTTCCCGCTTAGCATCAGGTTACATAACTTGCTTCTCCTCAGCCAGGGCGTCTGTCTGCTCCCTTTGCTTCTGATCTCTTTAAGCATCCGCAGAAAACAAGTCAGGAGCCAAAAGCTGCCTGCAGGGAGCACACTCCTGCTGCCACGGAAGAGGTGATGATGCCAGGAGGTGGGAGCCCTTCAGACGCGTGACGCGCAGGTAGGATAGGGCGATACTCCAGCACTTATTAGAATATTCCAAATCAAGGAGAAATAAGCACTGTGGCAAATGTCAGCATGAAAACAGTCTTGAGAAGAGGGACTGCTTGATATTAAAGAAACATTTGGCTGACAAACTGAGAAGTATTAAAAGACAAATAATTTGAACTGTTTCATTTTGACAAAGCACTTCAGTTAAAAGTAAGTTTTCTTTTAATCTATTTTCTAAGGTGGGATTACATGTTTCTGAATGAGTTTATAAGTCAATAGGTCTTCAATCATAATCTTATACACATTTGTGCTTTGTCAATAATGTGTGAATGTTTGCAAGTAAAAATACTTTGTTTTTGCCAATTTCATTAATAAAACCCTATGTAGTTATTCCAGATTTAAGGAATAAATTAAGTAGTAATATTTTAAAGAGTTTTTAATTAAAGCAATTGCATTATAAAATATCTTACAGAAGTCCATTGGTGCCATGCATGTAGTTGAACTGAAATTTTTTTGCGGTAATTGATGGACTAACAGGGCCAAAGTATTTGACTGGAGAGTTTGCAGCACATAAAACATTACAGAGAAAAGTATGAAGGAATTTTACAATGTCAATGACAGTAAAAAGAGAAAATGAGAGCTGGCAAAATAGCTCAGTGATTAAAGCACTGTTTAGACAAGCTTAGGCAAGTGCAGACACCAAAGTTCCATCCCCAGCCCCACAGGCCGCACCAGCCCCAACCCCAAAGCCCACTGAATCAGCCGCAGAATCAGGGTGTGGTGGTGCACACCTGTAATCCCCTCGCTGGGGAGGATGAAAGCAGCAGGATCACCATGAGTCTGAGCTGTGTAGTGAGACCCTATAACAATCAAATACATAAAAAGTAAAATAATAAATAAATAAATAAATAAGAGAAAATAGTGAATAGTCTTTGGTAAATCAGTGCATTGTTTTTGGTTGAAAATTTCTTCAATTAAAAAGAATCCAACTTTAATATTAGGATAAGGCTTGGAATGTCTGTCATTCTGGTCTTCTAAATACGGTCTTCTAAATACATACTGCTTGTCATGACATACCAATTATTGCCATACTGTTTCTCAAATACATGTTTGTTTTTAAAAAAAAAGGGGGTAATAAATGAAAAATGGAGGAAAAAAAGTGTAACAGGACTGTCCTGCTACAATGCTGTATATGGTTAGCTTTCTAACTTTCCATGTAAAAATATGTAATTGTTTGTTCTTATTTTTTAAAATATTTTTTAACTTTTTAAATATTTTTCTTCATATTCTGTAGAGACTTAAATTTTAATATATCAATACTTGATGGAAAATACCTGTTCCATGTTATGCCTAAGACGTTTGATACTGAGACAGTTAGGTTAAACCCAACTGCATATGCTGTAGGTTAATACTAACCTTCTCTTCTGGAGGATTAATAACTTAAGGTTTCAAACCAAAAATTAGAGAAAAAGAAGGGCTATAAGGTCAGCCAACATTTTGGCCCTAGCCTTTCAAGGTCAGTGAAGACTCAGGACATAGGAGAACCTATATTGTAACATCATGTAACTCAGTTGTGTCCCAAATTTTCTGATCAAGGAGATTATTGGGCCACAGAGGAACATGGTCAATGATGTAGAATGTGCCTAAGGAGAGTCATCTGGAGAGAAAACATTTGCTTTCACAGAAAGCAAATTGGTCAAGCAATGGCCATGACTCATCCACATGGCTGACACTGACAAAGGATCTACAATGTGAGGTACAGGGTCTCAGGATAAATCCTGAGGTGACTTGACTGACCTTATCAGATACAAAAGTTACATTTCTTGTTATATAGGTCTTGCTTTATCTTGGTCTTAACCATCCAGCAGAAAGGTATAGCAATTAGGTATAAAGGGTGAAGCCATGTTGGTATGGTGGGCTGTAAAGGGGATCAGGTCAAAAGTTCTGACATTGCCAGTCCTGCGGATGACCCACTAGTATTATGGACTAATGGACTATATTGGAATATTTTGCTGAATTCACGTACCTACAATATTTAAATGACAATGGAATACCCTTCTCTGACAAAAAGGGAGATAAATGAATGACCATTTTGTATCTGTATATTCAAAACAGGGTGGATATACAGCTATATTCTCTTAATTCAGTGAAGAAGATTTCTTCTAATAGTGTTTGTGGATGGGATGTCATGTCTGCATCTTGTACAATGAATAACCACTGAGACAACAATGTGCGATGTATTTATTATTGAAACTGTCCTACTGATTGGTTTTGAGACAAAAAAATCCAACTTACTATTATGTAATCTGTTACCTAGAAAAAAAACTAACAATTTTATATTTGAATTATTGATAGTTTTGGAATTTATTGTACTTTAGAGTGAAAGTTTAAAGGATTTTGGAATAGCTTTATTGAGTGTATTTAATGAAATTTACGGGGCTGGTGAGATGGCTCAGTGGTCTAAAGCACCTACTTAGAACAAGCTAAGCCAAGCAAAGCACAGGCACCGCGGTTCAGTCCCCCAGCACCACATGCCAGCCAGCCGCGCCCCCTGGTGGGCTGAGCTGGCCACACACAAAAAATAAATAAATAAATAATGAAATTTACAATCACAAGTGAAATTTAAATATAGCTCCTCTCTTTATTGTTTTTGAACCATGGACAAACTATAGTTATATAAACCCTGAGAAAACAATGAATTTGTTCCTCCTCTCAGTATCCCAAGATTACTCTTCTCTAGAATTATTCTTACATTTCTATAGTAGTTTGTGAGCATTTCTTTTCTCTGAACTTTGGTCAATATTTATATTTCCAGGTATAAAACATAAGATTATTTTAATGGGGAAGAAGTGATTCTTCTTTATGCCTTTGTTTTTTTGGATCAATAAACTTCCTTCAGATCTGCTGTCCATATGTATTTGTGATCTCTTACCTTCTTTTTTAACTTCTGTTTTTGGTGAGTATGGTGAGACTATTTCAGATGTGCTCTCATAACAACCTTCAAGCATCTAATGCAATTGATGATGGTAGTCTCCACGTAGTGTGGTGTATACCTATGAAATATATT
>NW_004524694.1:8706449-8712477 GCF_000260255.1 Octodon degus | reverse complement strand
TCTTTTTTTAAAAAAAATTTACTCATAAATTAATTCAAGCAGTAATTTTCCATGCTTGTCTGATTCGTTTCACTTAGAATAATGTTTTTCAGGTTTAACCATATTGATGCAAATGATAAAATTTCCTTCTTGAATGCTGAAAAAAAAATATATATATCTCTATGGTGTAGTTGTGATTTTTTATCACATTTTCTATATTTATTTACCCTTAGATGGATAGTTAAGCTGTCTATACCTAACCTACTACGAATAATGTTATAATAAACAGAATACAAATATTTCTTATAAATAACTATTTTCATTTTCTTTGAATATATATTCAGAAAGGTGATATGTTTTCTTACTGACAAGGAATTTTACATATTTTTAGATTGATTCACTAGATTTTGATGCATTCAAAAATTCCTTCTAGTGGATGGAATTTCAAAAACAATGTAATGTGAAAAATAACCCCTAATTGTGGTATAACAACACATGGGGGCATTTGATTTTCAGTTTCCTTATGTGTGTTTTATTTAAGAAAACTTTTCTAGAAAATTTTGCAATGCTACTGTTATCCCTAGTACTTTGAAGCTATACTATTTGCAATGAGTCTTTAGTAATGTCAAGCTTTTTGTGCACATAATAAAAGGAACTTCGGATTTTCTTGTTGGCCGTGATTGCTGTGAGACACATTTCTCAGCTCTCTCCACATGTCTGCCTTGAGGAGCTGATTCCTAGGAGTTACAGTGACAGCCAGCTGAAGATGGATAGAAATAAAGTTGCAAGGGAGGAACATGTTTTCTCCTTCAACTGCTTTGGAGAATGTCTATAGCAGCAGCACCTGCCTCTGAGGGTCTGTTCTGGGAGTAGGCCTGAGAAGACGCTGAGCTCCAAAGGGTGCTGCTGCCCTCAGCGCCCACCCAGGCTTCCCCTCGTCCCAGGGCTGCCTGCTTAGCTGATAGATTGCTTCAGTGTGTATCCCGTGCAATGCTGTCTTTGCCATCACGTGCTACCTATCATTTGTAATTACTCTTAGAAATAATGACGATGCATTTCATTATAACTAACGTTTCTGTTTGGGTTGAAATGAATATGTTTTTTTTTTTTTTTTTGGCTTGTTCAGGCTGCCATAAAGGTGAGTCTGGTATGGCATGGGGAGCTGGGGATCAAACCAGGGTCCCCTGCACCTTGAATATCATTTTTTGTTTATTTCATTATATTGTTTTCCATCAATTGACTTCAAATGTATATTGAATCTTATGGTGTAATATGTTACACTTGATTATAATTTTTAGACTATATATATAGATATAGATACCCTTACTTTGTCCTATGACTTTATAAATGCATATTTTATGTACTAAATTAAGTTATTTGTGTTAGCACTTTTAACAAATTCTTTTTTTTAAACTATTACATAATACTCTCCAGGACAACAATGATTTTTGCCTCTTTCATTTGTGCAGACAAATAACAATTCTGTAGGTACATCTTCACAGGTAACTCGACTCAACTTAACATTTTTACTAAATATTAATTTCACCATTTGTATTGCACTCTCATTTCTATATGTTCTTTTCTTATAACTAGGCACATTAGTTTCTTTCTTTTTTTTTTTTTTTTTTTTTGCGGAACTGGGGATTGAACTCAGACCCTTGGCGCTTATTCCACTGAGCCATCTCCCCAGCCCCCACATTAGTTTTGTATATTTAATAGATTTAGTTACTATTTTAAACTCCCTAAATCTGTGTATTTTACATATTTTCATGACTGCTTTCGACAGAGTTCACTTAAACTGGATTAATGCCCCATTTTTCTTTTTATAGGATACATTCTTATAGTTTTATTCCTAGTGAACTTGTAACTTTTTCACAGACTCATTTTGAGCAGCAAGTATTAACACTGGTTTTATTTTGTTTTTCTTGCTGTTTCATCTATACTTATTTTCTCTCCTTGTCAGATAGCCACTTCACATTTACATCCATCTACCAAGCCTCCACTCAACAAGGGTTTCATGTATGTGAACATACTGCAGGTCATTGTGAAAGCAGTAGGGATTTCTCTAAATTCAGTGTTTGAAGGCTGAGGTTTTGTCCCACCTTTCTGTCCTAGATCAGTGTGAGTCAAGGGTTTCTGCAAGAGTATAGCTTGGTAGCCCTGACGCTTTCCGCCACCATTCACGAGGCCACCTAACATCTGCAGGCTTCAGCCCGAGCCAGCTCCTGTGTGGCATATTTGTGCTCATTTTAGTTCTCACACATAACTTCATGGTCTCTCCTATAAGTTCATATTCACTTGCTTTAATAACTGCTGCTTCTGAATCTTGGAAGTGTGCATCTTGCTTTTAACCAGATAATTTTTTAATTTTTATTTCATTCATAATATTCATAATATTATAAAAGATTTTAATATATTATATACATAAATCATACTTAAAACATTTTATGAAATATTTTGCATATTTTATTTGATATAGCTTTAGCTTTTAAGAAGTCATGCTCAAATGGAAAATAACATATTTACTTTCAACATAAAATATGATGGCCCCTATGTGAATACCTTATTTTTTTTTTAATTTAGGGGCTCAATTAATGTTCTTTAATATAACTAAAATCTCTGCACATGTTATTATATGCTTGTCAATGTTCTATAACTACCAAAGGTGATAATCAATGCAGGTAACAACAGAATTAGGTGTGATCACTAGAAGATTGAAAGCTACAGTAGTTAAAAGAACTCTCCCAGACTCACACAATCTTAAGTTTTATAGTCAAGATTTAGAGTCAGACAATCTGATTCCCTGTATTAACCACTTAATAAAAATCAAATTGCTAATGCTTTGGTAAATGCTAAATCCTGTGTTTTCATTTCGTGGACTGTAACCATCAATTGCCTTATTTTGCAAAGTTTTATAGGTTGTTCATACTGTGAAAAAGTGACATGCTTATTATATTTTCTGCGAACAGTTTACAACCCAGTTCATGGAGACATCTCCAAGCCTCTTTAATGGAAACTGAAATAAAGGAAAAAGCAATTCTGTTTTTTGCCTGGAGGAGAATAAGCTCTTGCTACGTAACTTCATCTCCTGATGCACATTACCTGTAGGATGGCTGCCTATTAGAACGGGCAATTCCTCTTCCAGCTTTGTGAATCCGTTGCAAGGATGCCTGCAGCTGAAGGTGAGCTGTGGATTCTATTCTGAAAGTATTAAACTCTGTGTGACTGCATTTCTGACATGCATAATTTTGACAGCGTGAGAATTCATGTATTGTACAGGGAGATCCAACCTCCAGTCCTTATAACTACTTGCTCAGTGAATGACAGCTATAAACACATCTTCTATGGAAGGCTTTGATATAGCTTCTGAGTGGATTTTGAAGTACATGTCTAAATCCAAATATAATCTTCAAACTTTAAAATCCTGTAGTTAGATTAATGTATGAAGTAGAACAATCAGTCTACTGGTTGCAATTTTAAGAACTCTCTGTAATATTTGAGTTATACTAATAAGAGAAACAATGTCAGAAAATTATATTACAATTTCACTTTGCTCAATTATTTGACATCAGGCATGTTACTGTACATCTTTGAAGTTCACTTTATTTGCAACTTGTAATTTGGGTGTTTTATACATGGACAATGGCATTGGCTATTGTCAGGAATCAAAATATTTTCTAAAGACTTGTTTGGTTAAAGGCATGGTTCATAGCTGATGGGTCTTAGGAAACTGGGAAGATAAGAAAGGCTCTACCTGCATCGAGTGAATTAATTTACTGTTGAATTCCGTATTAAGTTGTGTGTACTAATAGGGTGAAATAGCTCACTGGGTATCTTTTTGTTCTCTCTGTGTCTCTGTCTCTGTGTCTCTGTCTCTCTGTCTCTCTGTCTCTCTGTCTCTCTCTCTCTCTCTCTCTCTCTCTCTCTCTCTCTCTCTCTGTCTCTCTCTGTCTCTCTCTTTGTCTCTGTCTCTCTCTTTCTTTCTGTCACATTATTTTTTCATTATTTTCTGCTACTTAACTGAGAGTCCAAGTAAGTGTGATCAATTACAGATCGATTGAGTCAGATCTAAAGAAGCTAAATCCATAAACAAAGCTTAGATCTGATTTAAGATTAAGACATATGCTAATGCAGAGGCATCAAAGTGTGGAACTTTGATGGAGTAAGAGTGGGGAAATTATGAAGAAAAGAATGGAAGTTTTAGGGCAAATGTTTCAAGCTATGGAGGACATGGGTAGCTATTTCTTTTGAATTTATAAACGAATGTGATTTATATCTCTGGTTTAAGAACAAAGTGTATAAATTGAGTTTTCCAAGCCTACACGTTTTTCTTTTTGCATAATGTGATTTATTCTGTGCTACCATTTAAAAGAGATTTGCCAGCAGAAGTTCTTCTAAAACATCCCATAAGGCATATAATATGAAAAGATCTTGTGCTGGTGAGGCTATGCAAAAAATAGAGCATTAATAGACTCTATTCTTTATTCAATATCACTGAATGAGTTGAGGAAGACCTCAGAGGTGGGACTTTTCCTATATAAAAATGATTGAAAATGTTGTCCTAATGTTACCATTGTATATAAGGAAGTTGAAGTGTGGCTACGTATAATGTGATAGCGAAGTCCAAATAGCTCAGACGGACCATCCAATAGTGTGAATTTGCTGTGTAGGTCATTATAGACTACTATTCTTTGTCAGTTATTACAAAAGATGTACTTAATTCTCTTACTTTTTCATTACATATTAATCATGTATTTTTACCTTTGGTAGAATTTACTTCTCTTTGTTCATCAAAAGGAAAATATATTAACCCACACTTCTTTACCATTTTATTATATTTACTTGTATACATTTGCTATGTATATTGATCACAGTCATTACATGAAGTTTATACTTGCATAACATATATCTTAATTTTTTTTCTTTCCCTATTTAGTTCTCTTTTCAACCCCTTTTTCCCTCCCAATTTACAAAACCAGGCTAGGCATGTAGCTCAGTGGCACAGCGCCTATCTGATAAGCGTAAGACCTTGAGTTCAAGCTCAGGTATCAAAACAAAATGAAAAGCAAAATAGTTTACAAAGCTTTGTTTCCATTTCATCCTTTCCATTCTCTTTTTAAGCCTTCTCCCCTTCTTTCTCTCCCCACTCCGCCCTCCCTTGTCCCATTCCCATTTGAGGATGTTCTTCTGATTTCCAGGCTCTATTCCATTTTGCTTATTATTTACATTGCCATAAAGGATAAACTTGAATCACTTTTTGATAAATAGGTGGACCTTCAGACCATAATTTTAAGTGAAATAAATAGTACACACAATAACAGGGCATACATTTTGTTATTCTAGTGTGAAAAACCCAAAGGCTAAATAAGGAATAAAATTGAGGAAAAATATTGCAAAGCAAGAAGGACCTAACTCACTCTGAACTTGTCTTGTCAGGTAAACAATCATAAAGCCATCATTATCATCATCTAAAATATCATGGCTGAGTTCGGACTTCATGATGGAAAACATTGGGGGCCAGGGAGGTGGCTCAGTAGGATAAGTGCTTGACTGGCAAACGCAAGGATCTGAGTTCAATCCCTGGTTCTGCCAAAAAAAAAAAAAAAAAAGTGATGATGGAAAACATAACCAAGGACTTTTCTTAAACAGCGTCATACCTTGTGAAATAAAACTTCAAAGAAAGAGAATAGAAAGGCAAGCAATTACTGAAAATCTTAAGATGCATTTATACAGTATTAAAAATATATTTCCTGTGGGACTGTCCTGCTTTAAGTTTGTATATGGTTAGATTTTGGACTTATGTGTAAACGTAAGAATTATATAATTCTTTATGTCTATTTTTAAAATATATTCTAATTTTTAAATTTTTTATCATATTCTGTAGGGAGTTAAAGTTCAACATATCAATACTTGATGAAAAATACCTGTGTTATGTTATGACTAAGATGTTTGATGTTCAGACAGATAGTGAGGTTAAGCTTAACAGCCTAAGTTGTATGGTAATAACAATAAGCTTGTCTTCTGGATGGTTAACAACCTAAGTTTGCAG
>NW_004524694.1:8701815-8703324 GCF_000260255.1 Octodon degus | reverse complement strand
TGGGGGCAAGACACCAAAGCCTAATCTGAATTTACTTTGGGGAGGAGGGGAGATGGCTCAGTAGAATAAGCAATTGCCTGGCAAGCACAAGAACCTGAGTTCAATCCCTGGTTCCACCAAAACAAAACCAAAGAAAACAAAACAAAACAAAACAAAACAAAAAAGAATTCACTTAGTCTGAATTAACTTTCACAAAACAAATGGGATGGAATTTTCTGTTTGTTTGTTTTTGTTGTAAGAGGTGATAATCTCTTCACTAATCAACCTTATCACAACTAAATGTTTACAGGCCTTTATCACTGAGGATGAAGTTACACTGAAGAGCACATGCGGCCTCTTACAGACCCTCTTCTGGTACTGGGGATTGAACTCAGGGCCTGTGCTTGCCAGCCACGCACTTATTCTACTGAGCTATCTCCCCAGCCCAGACTCGGGGATTCGAAAAAATGTCTCTATTGTGGATTAGAATTCAAGAAGACCTTTTTCAGGTCCTGTAAAGCTGTTCCTGGGATGCCAAATGAGCAAAGAGGTTTTATGGAAATTTATATCTCAAAAAGAAAGAGAAAAACCTTGCAAATATGAGATTTTTTTTGAAATGAATGAGCTTAGAAAAATCACACACCAGCGCTTAGCATTATGAAAAGATTCAGGCTCCAAGATTCAGGAACATAAGCAGAAATTTAAAGCTATTTTGGTTAATGTGTAGCAGTTATGTTCATTTATATAAGCAGAAATAATCAAAATGTCTATGACATAATATAAGTTTATTAATTATAGGTCTTACACATCTTTTTTTATTTTCCTGTGTAGAATATCACTTTGAATTTATATAATAGTAGTAAGTATAACTACCAATTATTGATTTATCAATTTCTTGTGTTAAAAACTCATGTTTACTTAGCAAAAATAAAGTAGGAGTTCAGGAATTATTATGATGTGAATGTAAAGAATTGAAAAATTGAAAATGGATCATAAAATATATTGGTCTCTGGGGCTTGGGAGATAGCTCCGTGGCATAATTGCCTGCCTAGCAAGCACAAGGTTCTGAGTTCAATCCCTGATATAAATATAGATAGATAGATAGATAGATAGATAGATAGATAGATAGATAGACATATATTACTTTGAATTTATATAATAGCAGTAAGTGTAACTAGTAATTATTAATTTAGGTCATATGCTAGTGTGAAAAGATATTAAAGATATCTCTCTCTATCTATTTTTCTATCTATCTATTTATCTACCTATCTATTTGCCATACAAAAGATTTTGCTTATCCTCAGTCCTTCCACACTGTTAGAGACCTACCTTTGATCCTGAGCTGACCTGTCTGGAATGCAAACCCTTGATATGCTTGTCCTCTAAGACCAACTGAAGACTTCTCGCCCATCGTTCTACATTCTCCCTGCCACAGAGCCTCAGTTTACTTCAGCCTTCTCTTTCTCCCATCATGCTTTCACATGAACCTAATAGAGCCCCTGTATTTTAAGCGGTGCCTTAAACTCTCTC
>NW_004524694.1:8698121-8701155 GCF_000260255.1 Octodon degus | reverse complement strand
TTTATAGAGATTTTAAAATTCTTCAATTTTTAACATTATGGTTATTAGATAAAAACATGGATGCATTTAAATGAACTTTCCTTCTTACTGTTTATTCTGCTTACTAAATCTCAATACGGAAAACAAAATCTATAGTTCAGTTTGAAATTATGCTTTATTTTTTATGATATAGCTTTTCAGTGTAACTTCTGCCATGTATAAGACAAGGGCTGTGCAGGCAGCTTGACTTACACTTATGTTCCAAGTAAAACCCAAATGGAATGTGCTAGCTCATCATTTGCTTTGAAAAATGGATGAACTGAAAGAAACTGAATACTGAAAAGTGGTCCTTGCACACCATGGGCACTATCCACATGGCTGCTCCAACGATTTTACTCCCAGGAGCTTCCATGGTGGGAATCACACGTAGTTGAATGTCTCCATCTGTGAAGTCTTTCACCTTTTATTTTAAAAATGAATTTCTTATAGAGCTTCTAGAAGATTTTAAATAGAATCTGTATAATATTATGAAATATTTGCAATTGTAATTTTATAGCTTTCTCTGTTTCTTTGTCTACAGGACATAGAAACATGTATAATTACATAGAAGCACAAATGCAAGCATATATAATCATGTGCATGCATGTTGTGTGCATATATGCTTGTACATACATGATGTGTGCATCACTTGGACATAGACGATATTACAGAGTTCAAATGGAATGTTTCAAATGGTGTTTAAGGTGTACAGTATCAATATTTGTGAAGCTCTTTATTTCACCTCTTAAATATAGTGTACCACTTATCAACATTTTCAAAGGTTATTGTGTGAATACTAGTTCATTACAAAATTGGCAGAGGGATGCATCATGCCACCCCCACCTGCTGCCTCTCATATGTGTAGCCGGCATTTCCCGCTGCAGTGACGCATTTGTTACAACTGAACTTACGATCTCTATAATGATCACCAATGTCCGTAGCTTACAATAGGGTTACTTTCAGTTGTAGGCATTGTACACTGTGGAAAATGTCACGTATCAAATATAGTATGCAGTAGAATATTGTCACAGCTCCAAAATCCTGTCTTCTGTCCACCTCTCACTCTCTTGAACCTCTGGCATACATTGATCTTTTAATTTGCCTCCATAACTAATTTCCTCCATAATTTTCCTTTTTCCAGGCTATCAAATTGATTCCTTTGACTTAGAAATATGTGTTTAAGGCTTTCATATTCTTTGGGTGCACTACAGTTTATACATTCATCTAATGAAGGATAACATGGACATACTGGATGGGCCAAAGCATTACCAATTATAAAGACAAGTTTTATAAGTACCTGTGTATATCTTTTATCCATATAATAGGTTTCTAAGTTCTCTGGACCAATCCTGGAATCATATCCTGTCCTGCACATGATTTCCTCTCGGTATTCCTACACTGACACTCAATCGTTGTGTGATTACTAAGACGAGGCCTCGAAGCAATGATCCACGCATCCTCCACGCTGAGCCTGAGGGCCTCGCCAGGAGGCTCTCCTCACACGACAGGGATCTCTAGCGCCCCTGTAGAAGAGGTGAAAATGCCTGCCGTCCCTTGCCTTCCCTGTCTGAGGATGCGGAAAGGGAGGACATCGCTAAGGAACTGGTCCTCAGCAGGCATCAAAGCCACTTGTGACTTATTCTTGGACTTTCCCGCCTCCAGAAATGAGATGAATAAATTTGTCATTTGAAGTGCAGCAGCTGAGTGACCAATAGAGGGCAGGATTTCTGAATCATACAGTAGCGATTATCAGTTTTCAGAGACACCACTGAGGTCTGGTCCACCATTACTGTACTACGCTGCATTCCTAGCAGAACGGAATGAGATTTCCTGCTGCTGTGCATCCATGTCAAGACCTGTTATGGCATACAAAGTTCGCTCCCGCAAAGATGTGCTCAGTGGCATTGTTTGGTTCTGACCGGAAACTCTAACATGATGTACACTGTAGCACATCTTTGCTTACACACCTTTGCTAGCTGCATATTTTCCTTAGTTTACTATCTGTGAAGCTCTTTAGAGCTCTCTGACCTATTTCTTGATCTACCTCTTATTTTTGCGTTTTAAGAATATAAATATTTTGGGTATGGTTTCTTACTCTAAAATACCTTTTGTAAATATTTCTCCTTGGTCTCTGGCTTATCTTTTCATTCTTGTTATTGGCTTTTGAAATGCATGAAATTTTTATTTTCTTGAATTCTATAAATATTTTCTATCATCCAAAACATTATGTCTAAAGTGGTGTTTCTAACAATGCCACAAGTCCTGCAAGCAGGCGTGGGACAAGGGGTTCGATCCCCAGGCCTGCCTGCCGGTCTTACCCCCCGGGTATGCTGAGAAGGCAATTGGGACTGGGCCTGGTGGTGCAAGCCTGTAATACCAGCTTTGGAGGCTGTAAACAGGTGGATCACTATAAGTCGGATCTAGTAGTGAGATCCTGAATACCCTAAATTAAAAAAAAAAAATTAAAAACGCCACAAGTAAAGCAAGTTGTCTAAATGTTCTCCTACGATATCATCTAGCAGTGTTTAATACTGAGTATTTAGGTGTACAACTTATTTTGAGTTGTTTTTATTTTTATTTTATTCATTTGTTTAGGCTTTTGAGGCAGTGTCTCACTGTGCAGCTCAGGATGGCCTCGAGCTCATAATCGGATCCTCCTGCCTCACCCTCCCAAGTGCTGAGGTTTCAGGCCAGCACCACCATGCCTGGCTTTTTGAGTTAATTTTTGAGAGGAGGACGGGTCTTGGGTCTAAATTCCTTTTAAAAACTAAATGAATGCTAAGTTGCATCAAGATCGCTTGTTGAAAGACTGTATTTTTCCACAGCATTTCTTTTGCTTCATTGAATACAATCAATTGATCATATTCATGAAGGTCAGCCTCCTAGCTCTCTATTCTACATGGTCTTTCTTTAAATCTTTTTTTTTTCACCAACACAACTATATTTATGATATGAGCTCAATAAATGACTAAACTTTGAAAAACAATATACTCATTTTCTAATTCAACCACATTTA
>NW_004524694.1:8671581-8696819 GCF_000260255.1 Octodon degus | reverse complement strand
GGGCTGTGACATTCCACTGGGCTCATTTTAAAACATTTGATATACTTGTTGTATGAGTGGGAATATTTTTTCACTAAACAGGTGAGAATCAGATTACTACTGCAGAGTTATTTAAAGCTTGATATTCTTATTTAGATTGGAAAATTATAGCTGATGCCCAAGGTCCTAACAGCTATGTCTGTATATGAATGCACACAGTTGTCCCTAGGTTATTTTTATTTTGATGTTAAAAAATTTCCCTCAATTCTTTCACCTCTCTTTTTCTCTCCTGTGTTTGAGGTTTCACTTTCCGATATGATCAAAATCAAACACTTGGATAGGTGTGTAACATAGTCACCAGTACTGAAAAGACTCTCCTTTATCACATGAATTTATATATGAATGATGAAAAAGCTTATAATTACAGTGAGTTAAAGTTTATGTTACTTATTTTGTACTAACAACTTCCTGAAGATTAAATAATCTTAGACGGAGCTTGTGGAGAAAAAAAAATCGATCTGATTAATAATATAATTTTCATGTCAAATAGTTATCTCTAAGCATGAGTTTGAAATATTCACCTGGGAATATAGAAGTTATTGCTAAATATTTTACTAGCTTGAGGATAATTATGGTAATTTCAATGTACATCTCTTTCAATTTGCTGAGTCATAATCATTACATAACTATAAAATTCTGTAATCAGCAATAAAAGCACTAAGATTACATATAGTAACTCAACCATGTCTGCTATGTTTTAATTGATTTTGAAATGTATGCATTTAACTTTTCCCACACATATCAGAATTCCACAGTGGTGTTGGCAGACATCCCATGGATTTGACTTTTTGTACTGCACGGGGAACACATGCGATGCCCCCAACTCTGCAGAAACCCTCCGGAACAACATGAGGAACAATGTCTACTATAGCTGCTGAGTCATTTCTGTGAAGTCTTTTGTGGACAAACTGTTATGTGTCATAACTCTTGAGTATATGGCCTGTGTGTGGTTTTTAGAGAAATAGTCAGCTTCTAGTATACATATGGAAAGATAAACCATGGTTAGCTCTGTGCTCCATGAGGCTGAGGCAGAAGAATTCTGATTTCAAGCCCAGCCTAGGCAAATTTCAAAGATCCTGTGTCAAAATAAACAAAAAAATAAAGGCTAGGAATGTAGACCAGCACCAAAGCTCTGCATTCAATCAGAGAGGAAGAGAAAGAGAGGAGAAAGGGAAGGAGGCAGAGAGAGAGAGAGAGAGAGAGAGAGAGAGAGAGAGAGAGAGAGAGAGAGAGACAGGAAAGGGAAGGATGGAAGAAAGGACAGAGTAAAAAAATGTGTGTAGTCCAAGGTCCAAATTTAAATTAACATTGTATTTATATTAATTTTTATTGAATAACACCTACAAGGAGCAGGATGAGGAAGGTGAGTCAAATAGGTAAATTTTCATAGCAGTTTGACAATTTCTCTAAGCAGCGTGGCAATTTTCCTGCTGCACATAACATTTTTCTTTGAGAATACAGATTAAATGTAACCATGGAGTTTTCTCTCATATATAAATACTGAAAATAATACATGAGAAAGCATGTTTAAAATTATAGTTCTTTATCAGAAAAAAAAATGCAATGAATTATTTGTTGTTTGACACAAGATCTTGTTATATAGTTCAGGCTGGCCTTGAGCTAATAAAAAGCTTCCTGTGTCAACCTTCTAAAATGTTGAGATTATGGGTGTGCACCATCATGCCAAACTATGATTCTTTATTTTTCAAAAATGCTTTGACTTAGAGGCTATGTGGACTCATTGCATAAGACACACATAAGAAAACACTAAAAATCAGGAAAGGAATAATTTCATGGTCATCTTGAATTTGTCATTGTTCGTTTTAGAAAAAAGCCCTATTAAAAAAGTAACTCCTAAGTGTTACTTTTACACTTTTACATACTTAATATTAACTATTCAAAGGCATCTTGTAATTTCATCTGTTAAGGGCCACTGTTTTGTGCTCATGTGGCAAAATAATGTCACATATTAAGGAACTGTATGGTAGAGATATGTTAGACTGTGGAATGGAAAGTTTGTTTGTGATTGGCCAATAACAAGGTCCAAGATAGTGTTTATATAAAATTGACTGAAATAAGATCTTAATAAGAATGACTGAAAGCATGGAGACAGACACGCACAGAGATGCAGCACCATTTTCTGCCTCTTAGCAATTCCTGATAACCTTAGGAAGACCTTGATTTGATTCCCGGAAATTAATGTGTCCTTTGGCAGGCTCTGGCATCCCTGGTGAGAGTGTAGGGAGGGTTCAGTGGCACATTTGCTGACATCAGAAGCAAAAACATCTCCTAATGATTAGAGGTAATTAAGAAGATGCTAAAGTAGACTGTCAAAAATGTATTTCATGATTTTGAATAATTCGTAATTATCTTCAACACATTGAACACTCACAGAAAGATGAGGATTATTCACTGTCAAAATCTTTTCCCACCTTTGTTTAAAATGAATCTTAGATATAACCAGAATAAAATGGACTACATGTTAATAAGGATGTTTCATTGTCAGTATTTATATTTAAAATATAAACAGTAATTCTTTAAATAAAGTATTTTTATAACACTAACACAAAATAAGTGCCTTTAACTTCATATAGCTGCAAAAGTACTAACAAGGTTCAAACGCTATTGTGTCCCAGCCTGCAGAAATAATTACTGTGCTAGCAATTTTCCTGAATAAGACCTCACACGTGTGCTGCGTTAGGTAGTACAGGCCTGCAACTCAGCTAGCTCAGAGGCTGGGCAGAGCACCACACACCTGAGGCCAAATTGTTCAACCTAGAGAGACTGTCTCACAGGTTTAAAAAGCTGTGGTTGAAGCTCTGTTTAACAGCACTTGTCTAAAATGTGCAAAACCTTGGATTCAAGCAACAGTTCTTCAAATAAATAAATAAATAAATAAATAAATAAATAAATAAACAAGCTCACATAGGCAAAAACACTCTGCCATATGATTTCTGATCTTATCTACCAGGAAAAATTCTTTCAATAAAATGCGTAGTTTTACTATGTGTTTCTTCTGCTTTTTATTTGGTAAGGGAAAATTACTTGAAATAGCTTCTCTAACCTCATAGTAGCAGGAACAGATGAATGCTGCTGCTGACATTCATAATGAGAACAGGAGCAAAATATACCAACTAATGTAAGGACTTACTCAAATGCCAAGAAATAGGCCAAAGCTTTAACTTTTTAGTAATTTTTTGTCATTTCATTCTCTTAATAAACTCATCTGTTTTCATAGAAGGAAGCTGAGGTATAGAAATTTTAGACATATAGCTCCATGGACAGAGCCAAGGCCAGTTTACTAAGAAAAAATATGTTTTCATATTTATTCACATTAATATTTATTAATATAGTAATTAATGTGAATTAATTTATTCACATTAATGCTTACTAATATACTAATTAATACTTATTAATCATATTAATAAGTATTAATATATTCACCTTAATACTTATTAATATAGATATAATATTAATACTTATTACTATCATTGTTTGTTTACAGTAATGCAAATATGTATGAACCTGTGTACACATTAATTCAGGCAGAAGTATAGTAAGAACTGTCATAGGGATAAATTTTGAAATGAAAGGGACGGCGAGATAGCTCCGCCGACTAAGCTCTTGCTTAGGCAAGCTCAGGGGCCTGGATGGCTCAATCCCTGACACCACACGCCATGCCGGCCCCGCCCCCAGATGCACTGATTGTGCGATGGAGTTTGGGCATGGTGGTGCATGTAATCTCAGCACTAGGGAGGCTGAAAACAGGAGGATCACTATGAGTCCGAGCTGAATAGTGAGACCCTGCACACACACACACAGACATGCACACACACACATACACACATACACACATACACACACTCACACACACACAAATGAAATGGAAACTGTCATTCATAATGAGAACAGTAGCACAGCCTGTAGAAATACTGTGCTAGCAATAGAAACGAGGGCAAAGAACAAGAGTGGGCAAAATACCCTTTTTGGTGTTGCTTTAATTTGTTGAAAGGTAATTATGTTTTATTTACACATCTATCTATCTATCATCTATCTATGGTTTTCTAAAAGACCATAATCATATTCCCCAATGATAGTATATAATATTTTATAATGTTGTAGCAACATAACTTACTGTTTTTGTTTTGTATTATGTGAGTATGTGTGTGAAAGGAATTCATACTAACAGGGATTATCCATGCTCATAGATAGGAAGACTTCAGAGCACTCTCATAAACAACAAGCACTAAGGAAACGCTAGCTTTTACCTGTATTGCACAAATCTGTTACTTTTAATGTTCAGTTACATATCCTGCTTGTTTTGTGTTGTGTTTAAATAACAAGCTATAATGTAAAGGATCTGTATTTTGTTGGCATTTGTTATCTTCTTAGTATCGTAATTTTTGAATTTCTAATGAATAAGGCACTAATTCACTAAATTTTTAGTGCACTTGTACCATTTAAAGAAGAAACCTGAAGGACTGGCCAGATAGCTTAGCCAACTAAAGCACATGCTTAGGCAGGTGCAGGGACCGTGGTTCCATCTCCGGCGTTCTGTGCTGGCCCCACCCCAGGGGCGCACTGAGCTGGTGACTGAGACTGGGCGTGGTAGAGTGCACATCTGTAATCACAGTGCTTGGGGGCTGAAAACAGGACGATCACTATGAGTTCGATCTGTGTAGTGAGACCCTGTATCAAATGTATTTTTAAAAAAGAAGAAAAACAACAACAAAGAAAGTTGATATTTACTCATAATGACCTACCCAAGAATTCACAGCCTACCAACATGTAGCAATTGTTGTCTGAGATTGAGCACCAGGATGCAGCGTTCTCGGAGGAGGAGTTCCGTACCTGTGGTCAAATCTATTCACCTTAGCACATGGACCTGTTCATCTCAAATTAGTCACAACTTGATTTCTGAAATTCATGTAGATAAACAGAGATGCAGACAGGGCATTCTTGTTAAATAATATATTCAAATATAATAAAGAATATTTGGATTGATAGTGTAGAATAAAACCAATAGATACCAAGATACAGTACAAATAATAGTCCTAAAAGTAGAGTAATTCAAGTAGACCAAAAACAGAAAAGGTCTGAAAACCTACTCATCATTTACTCTTGGATATACAAATAATTAAATAAGTCATTAAGATAAATTTAAGAGTTAATGAGGGAAGATAAGGAAATCTCGGGCTGGCCAAATAAGCTCTGCTGATTAAAGTCCCTGAAAGCAGGTGCAGCGGAGGAAGGTTTGATCCCTCGGCCCACGATATCAGTCCCGCCTCCTGGGTGCGCTGACATGGCAATTAAGACTGCACGTGGTGGTGCACGCCTATAATCCCAGCACTTGGGAGGCTGTGAAAAGGAGAGTCACTAGGAGTCCGAGTGAGACCCTGAACACCCTACAATCATGTCCTAAATACAAAACAAAAAAGTCATACGCTATAGTGCCTTGTTGAAAATTAAAATAAAAAAAAAATGTATATATTTACACAAGATTTCTCTTCAACTTACCCAAGAATGCATGATCTCCACGAATTAAGAATTCACCATGCTCTATTACTTCAAATGTAATGTAAGGAAATTCAATACATAACAAGAGCATATTATCATCAGAATTAATGGGGAAAAAAGGTATGGATAATGCAAAAATGTGATTTTTTTAAAGCTTTAAAAATCATTTCTATTTATGGAAAAATATAAAAGCTAGCTCCATAGTAGAAGTGGTTTTGCATGCAAAACTGAAAAGAGAAGAAAAATAATAAATAGGTGTACAGTTTGTTTATGTTTATTAATGAAATTTTCCAATATATTAAAGTAATTAATCGACAGTGACATCAAACAAGCAAAGAGAATATTATATTCCTTTGTTTCTCAGACATTGTAAGAGTCTTCATAGAAAATAATATACTAACTATAATTTAAAATTAAAAGTACCTCTTCATTTATGAGGTCTGTAGTGTTCTATTTCTTGTTTTCCTGATTTCAATCTTTTCTTCTTTTCCAGTCAGAAAAACTTAATGAAGAATTCCTAACCCATTTCATTACATAAGCCTTTTGTTTTTGTCTGACTTTGATGCAGCCTATCATATATTTAGCCTTTCTCCTTACCTGCCATTCCTCCACCTACATGAAAGCTCCAAGTAACATAATACAGTCCAAATAAAAATTGATCCTCTTACTTTTGTTAGAAACTTAATTCAGAATCAACTGTTATCAAGCACATAGCTAATAATCTGCTAAATGAGATTGGCTTTGTATCTTGGAATATTCTCAAATCCTTCTGTTTTTTTTTTTAGGGAAGGGTCAACAGTGTGTTCAGCATCACACAACTACTTGGGGTCCATAGTGATCCTCCTGTTTGCAACCTCCCAGGAGCTGGGATTACAGGCATGCTACCAAGCCCAGTCACTCTGCCTGGCTCAGAGTGCCCTGGTGGTGGGGCCAGCACAGCAGGCCTGGCAGGGAATCCCTGGCCTCTGCCTACTGCAGGTGCTTCAATCCACTGAGCTATTTGGCTGGCTCCCCCTTCTGCTTTTGCTTGTTCTGCAGTTTCCCTACTTCAAATAAATTTAATTTCGACTAACAAGTAAAACTGATGTTTAAATTACACACTCTGCTTTCAACGGCTACCTCTTCAGTCCACCTGTTAAATTATTATTTAAAGTTTTCTCAATCTAATACCCAACCACCACTGGGCATTGCTGTGTCTACCATTTACTAATTTCACAGTAATATGCATGAAACTTAGCAGCTTTCTGTCTTCATAAAAATCAACCAAGTCAGAATAGACCATGTAACATTCTTTAACTACTCTTAACTTGTCTATGTATTTCAGTAAATTATAGAGTTTTCTATTAAAACCTTGAGCACTAAAATATAAAACTCCAGCTTGGAAGCCCTGATCTTTGTATAAAATGGGGTCCTAACTTACTATATTGTATCAGTATATGAACAATCTTACTAAGAAAGAATAAAAATTCAGATTACTTTGTTGGCTTTAATTTAGTGATAATCCTGAAGAATATAATTTTGAAGAAAGTAACACCCATATTTGTATTCTTCAATCACAAAAGAGCCAGATCATTTAAAAATTTGACTGCATATGGATTCATAGAGGTTAAATATTGTATATTTGTCAAGTATCCCTCAAAAAGAAATACATGAAATAATATATTTTACACAAGATTCACATTTTTCAGATTACTAAACTGATGATACCTTTCAAAAAAAAAAAAAAAACTAAAAAGAGGGGCCAGTGAGATAGCTCAGCAGTCTAAAGCACCTGTTTAGGCAAGCTTATGCAGTCACAGGGGACAGTAGTTCAATCCCTGGCACCACATGCTGCGTTAGGCCTGCCCTCAGGGTGGGCTGAGCCAGCCCCCCAAAAAACACAAAACAAAACAAAACTAAAAAACTAATAAGAGACAAAAATTGATTTTGTTAATTAATATAATCTTTGATATATCCTTGGCTTCCTATCCAGTCATAACATCACTATCATTTTGAAAATTAGTATAGCAGTAGATTTTTGCTCTCTAATTAAGCCATACACAGAAATATATGATTTCATCTGACTGAAGGTAAAATGCTTCATTGCATAAAAGGTCAGCTGAACACTTTGAAACCCCCTTGTTGCTGTATGGCTCCACAGAACCAAAAACCAGTTTTGGAAAACTGCAAGTGAATGATTGCAGATTTTTTTCCAAGGCCTTGGCCTGGGTGGTTGGATTTCAGTTGGAGGTGAACCATCCATAGTTTACAATTTTGCTGGCAAGGAGGAACAATTAAGACAAGCATTATAAATACCTCCAACAATTTTCAGTGATTCAAAAGATAACACAGGATCTTATTCCCAAAACAACACAGAGGCTTCTGTGTATGGCATATCAATTTGCTCAGGAGAATGCTTCTGAATGCTTTGTTTGGTTCTGTACACTTGCATAAGTTGTTTTATATAAATAACTATAATTAAGATCCTTAGTAGCGATAAATGGCTAACAAGCAGAGCTTTCAAAAATAAAATAGAAAGGGCTAAAGAACGGTGAAATTTCTCACTAATGGTGATGTCAGCCACACTATGACTCAGGGATAGAGTGCAAGAAAGTGGTGAGATCTGGGTCATTTTCAGACAATTACATGAACACTGAGAGAAGCACATGAGTTTCGTTCAAGTTAGCTTAAGTGTAGTCAACCTCAAAGCCCAAAGCCTTTATTCAAAGTCAAACTTTTTGTGTTGTGGATGGAATGATAGTCAGTCTCTAATTCAGAGCCAGGTGTGCATAAATATTTTTGTATCGGAGGTAAATAGCTGGAATAAAAAAAAAAATAAGTATGAACGTATGTGAAGCTCTCCAAACTGTCTAGCAATAGAAATCCGTGCAGATAGGAAAAGATGCTAGAAATAATTTTCTAAACATGCTTTCAGATTATTCACATTTCTGTAATTTGGGACCAGCAAGGACAAGTTATATGTGGCATATTCTGCTTCTGACATTTTTCTTTTAGTTTTAATAACATGTCAGAAGCCGCTTTAAACTACAATATTCTGTGAAGTATCCCTGATGCCAAGTGTCATCATGTATTTCGAGCTCTTTAGAGAACCAGCAGCCCAGTCATTTCTTATTAAGTAAGGTTTTGATTATCTGAGGTAGTCTTTGTGGCACTTATCAGAAATGATAAGGGCTCTCTTCTAACAGGGAGAAAAAAGGAACGACCTAGAATCTCACTATTTCCTATCAAACAAGATGTTATACAATCATTTATTAAAACCTGTCTTACTTTGACATTAACTAGTTTAAGAATAGAAATGATAGAACTTAAACTTTCAATACAAAAGAGGAAAGCTAGGAAAAT
This sequence comes from Octodon degus, assembly GCF_000260255.1. Taxonomy (NCBI): domain Eukaryota; kingdom Metazoa; phylum Chordata; class Mammalia; order Rodentia; family Octodontidae; genus Octodon; species Octodon degus. The sequence continues at coordinate 8,687,921 of NW_004524694.1, read as the reverse complement.
TATAAGTTTTGTATTATGGATATTAATAGAAACTTGAAAGTAGTTGTTTACATAAATTGGCAATATATAAATGAAGAATCTACCAAAATTTGTACACACATGGGGAGACATCAGGGCCAGCCAGACAGCGCAGCAGGCTAAAGTGCCTGCTTAGGCAGAGTGCTGCGGCCGGGGGTGGGGATGCAGTGCTGGCCTCCCCACCAGGGCTCGCTGAGCTGGTGATTGAGACTGGGCATGGTGGCTTGCCCCCTAATCCCAGCGTTTGGGAGGGTGAAAATGGGAGAATCACTGAGTCCAATCTACATAGTGAGACCCTGTAGACCCTGTACTAAACACACACACACACACACACACACACACACACACACACACACATCAAAAAGATGTTATTTCAGTAACTTCCCAGAAATGAAATGGCAATATAATCAAAGCAAAATCCAAACACCTGTATAGTGCATTTGCCTTCTTACAATGATTCTTGCCCTAATTTTATGTGCAACAACTCACTATTGAAGGGACAACATGAATGCTAGTGTTGCCAACTTTATTTAGTCAGTTTAAAACATACTACTGTTTAATCATGGGTACTAAATTTGATGACATGCAATTATAATCAAAAATCACAGGAAAGAAATTAACAGTAGTAGAAATAATCTACATGACAAAGTTTCATTAAAGCTCAAAAGTTTACCAAAATTGATAAAGAAATTAAAATTCAAGTAATACATTAGATATGGCTAAAAATTCATGCTTTAAGTAAAATTATCAAAATTACTTTATTATAGTAATATTGCTCTGATAGTGATGCACATAAATTTAGAAATCTCAATGACAGAAAATATTTATGTATATATGTATTTAGTACAGGGTCTCATTACACAGTTCGGACTCATAGTGATCCTCCTGTTTACAGGTCTGCAGCATTTGGCTTACAGGTGTGTGTCACCATGCCCTGTCTCAGCGGCCAGCTCAGAGGCCCCAGGAGGGGGGCTGGTGCAGCATGTGGTGCCAGAGATCCAGTCCCAGGCCCTGTGCTTGCCTAAGCAGGCGCTTAGTCCACTGATCTGTCTTGGCAACCTGTAGGAAAATATTTGTTAAAAAACTGAGTTGATCTCATAATAATCTACTTCAAAATAGTGAACTTTATTCTTCATATCTATTTATTCACATATTTAAAAGGAGATATAAAAAGAAAAATATAGGTATTGATATTTGTTACCATCTTTGTGCATGGTATATAATCCTTCTAAATATAGATAATTTCTTATAGGATATGTTACAAAAATGTTTATCATGGATGATTGTGAATGGATAAATTTAAGTTGTCATTCTTAGGTAACCTTTGATCACACAACTCTTCCTTTTCATTTGTCACCTGTTTTGCTAAATCCAGTTTGCCCAAACAGGGCTAAATTGAAAATACTATTCATACCTTTCCTGAAAAGCTATTTGAACAACTGCTAATGACTCTGGCTGGTCTTCACCTGACCTCTTGATCGAAGTCCACCTTTCTTCTCCAAGATGCGCCAGTCTTCCCGAGGGCTTTTCGGCCCTGATCTTGTGAAAACACAACCTGGTGAAAGCTGGTCCACGTCCAAGGCTCTGGGTGCTCCTGTAGCGCAGCTGGTTGGTTCCTCACTGCTAGAGTATATGGAATGGTTGCTCTTCTCTTCTTTCCTCTTGTCCTGTTTCTGAACTGTGCTGCACTGCCCTGTTGCTAACATTATCTAAGCAATTACTCTTCCCCTGTCTATGATCCATTTAATTTAAATCACTGTCATCGTCCAGGATTTTTATGGGTAAGATAACTTGGGGTGTGCATCAAACAAGCTTGTTATTCAACTCTGATTTGTCCTCTTCATTTCACAATGTGCAATAAGCCTGCTTGCTAACTCTTTTTGTAAACTTTTGATATCACGACAGTAAATATTAAAGATTTTTAACAAAATTTCTTATATAAAATGTAAAATAATATAATCAGAGAAGCAGCAGCAGTAACGAAATAGCTTGCAAATTCTCCAGAATTCTGCATCCCACAGATTGATTTGTGAATTACTCAACTGTCTGTCATTGATACATAAAACCCATTACCCACAACTTAAAGGAACAGAAATTTAAGTTGGATCATGGGGTCACATGATGCAGTCCACAGTACGCTGACTGCAAGGCAGAAGTGTTATGGGTAGAGGGTGTGTTGGACCAAAAATGCTTAGTTCACTGCTGCCAGGAATAGGAATAAGATCAAAGAAAGGTCCAGGGACCGGATACTGTACCTCCAGTCAAGCGATCCTGCTTTACTCAAATAAACCCATAAGTTGGCTTTATTATTAAGAAGGCAGTTTTAAATCAATCAAACTCACACAATTAATCTTAACTACCAACTACAGTTAATCCCCTTGTCAGTTTGACAGCCAAATATATCTCCTTAAATCACACTTTATCTCCAAACAAACACAATAGCCAGTTAAAAATTCCATTTGTTACAATTAGCTTGTGGACAATGGAGACTCCCAACAGTTTCAACATTTGCAGAAGTGCAAGTCAAAGTCTCTTCTAAGACTCAAGGCAATCTTAAGTGTGAAACTCTGTAAAACTGGGGTTGCAGTTTGCAACATGCACAAGATACAGGAGAGACATTCCCATTCCAAATGCCTTTCCTTAGAAATGTTGATGGAAGCCTCCCTGTCCCCACAGTTCTTGTATTCTGTATCCAGTAAAGTCAGCATAACATCGACAACACCAAGGGTGCTGTCAGGGGCAGCAGGAGCAGGGCCTCTCTGGACCATGTTTGCAGCGGCTTCTGCAGTCTGTATGAATAAACACTGTCAAATGCATCATGAGGAATCAATTTCTTTAGTTCTTTCTCAAGCCAGGTTCCAAGGATTCTCTTTAAAAAAAAAAAAGTATTGCTTTTCTGCACCATTGACCCTGCAATAGGTAGGGTCTTGTTGACTTCTGAGATGGTTTCAGCACATTTTTTCTTGTTTTCCCTGTAAAAAGTTCTGTAGTTTTTGTTTGTAATGGTGACAATATCTCCAGGAAACATACCTTTGGTCCCCAAATTATAGATCATTCAATCTGGCTAAAGTTTAATTTTTCAATTATTTTGCTTTTTTTTTTCTCTCTTAGTTCTCATTATAAGAGTGGTTTAAAGCAAGCAGCTCTACTACTACCACTGAGTACAGGGCTGCTTTGAATGTCTTCCACCACATCAGTCTACGACCTTTATATTAGTTTCTTGCAAAGTCTCAGAACACAGGAAAATACAGATACATTTTGGACCAGATCTTAGCCTGCCACTTCACATGAGAGTTCTCATTCCCGGCTGAAATTTTATGGGTCTTACCTTCATTTTATACATTTAATTCAGCATTTTGGGCTTCTGAGTGCCAGCTGGGATCACCCATCATTCTTTGCCTACAGCATTTTAGGGTACCTTTAGCCCACTTGTCCAAATATTTCTAAGCACCTCCAGAAAGGCATATCTAAAAGCTGCTACACCACAAGGTCAAGTATAGCTACAGCACCGATCTCATTCTTTGGAATCAATTTTCTGTATTAATCAACTTTCTCATCACTGAGACATAACAATAATCAAAGCCACAGTTTAGGGGAGATGAGTTTTCATTTGGCTTCATTTTCAGTGAAATCAGTCTGCAGTGAACTGGCTTCAAGGCAGAAGCATCATGGCAGAAGACAAAGTATGCTTGAGTTCTGATCACCAAGAAGCAGAGCAGAGGAGCAGGACCAGAGCGCCAAAACCCCAGATATTGTAACCAGGGTCATATCTTGATGACCCACCCTGATACACTGTGCCTAGCAATCCACTAGACCACTTCCAGGAAAGAAAAGTTGATCCAAGTCCACCTAACTGCCACCTTCTGTGACTCATACTTATGGTCAGTACTTTAACCAGACATGCTGCCTCTTCTTTTACAACACAGTCTCATTAGAAATAGAGTTCCCCTTTGACTTTTCATAATATAATCAGGAATTATGACACATTTTGTTTTTCATAAGACATTAGATCTTGTTTAATTCTGAATCTATATAACTTCATTAAGAAATTTTCAAGCTCTCAGGAGGAAATACGACTTTATAGGAAAATATGATCATTACTAGATCTTGAGAAAAAGCCTTCAACTAAATATTCCATCCTGTACAAATATGGAATACAAAATAAAAAAAAAAAAACCTAAGTAGAAGAGGCAGGATAGATTGGTAACCAAAAGAGATAAAATATATGTATCACAAATTTGGGGCCAATGAGATAGCTCAGTGGACTAAACTCCTGTTTAGGCAAGTGCAGGACTGGGGTTTAATCCCCAGGACCACATGCTGCTCTGACCCTGACCCAAGGTGTGCTGGTCTGGCAACCAAGTCTAGATGTGGTGGCTCATGCCTATAATCCCAATGCTGAAGAGGTTCAAAACAGGAGGATCACTATGAATTTGAGCTGTGTAGTGAGACCCTGTACCAAATATATTAAAACAAAACAAAACAAATAAACTATGGGTGCAGGTAGGGTATGAAATTCAGAATGCTTGCCTCATTGTGTGAGGTCCTGAGTTTATTCTAATAATTGAGGTAGAGCAGGAATATAATAATAGAAAACATTTCTCTAGAATCTAAACAGGGATTTTTTTCTCACAGGGATTTTTTTCTTTGTGTAATGATCATATTTTCCTATAAAGTCATATTTCCTCCTGAGAGCTTGAAAATTTCTTAATGAAGTTATATAGATTCAGAATTAAACAAGATCTAATGTCCTATGAAAAACAAAACGTGTCATAATTCCTGATTGTATTATGAAAAGTCAAAGGGGAACTCTATTTCTAATGAGACTGTGTTGTAAAAGAAGAGGCAGCATGTCTGGTTAAAGTACTGACCATAAGTATGAGTCACAGAAGGTCCAGCTGGAAAAAGTACCATATGATCTCACTTATTTCAAGAAGCTTAAATGAATGATTTCCTAGAAGTAAGAAGTGGAAGAGTGAGTACTGGGGACTGGGGAGGACACAAGAGGGAAGAAAAGATAGAAAGAAGTCAAGAGGTACAAACAGCATAGAGGAGGAATACATCCTTATATTACTTGCACAGTAGTTTGACTATTGTTAACAATATTGTGCTGAGTATCTCAAAATATCTTAGAGGATGTGAACATTCTCACCAGCAGAAAACAAATACAAGAGGCAACACATATATGAAATACCCTGATTGATCATTATGTAACATATACATGTGTAAAAGCACCATGCTATACGTCACACATATGGGAAATTATCATGTTTGAAAGACGAAATTGTAAAACATACTATAAAATATATAATGATCAATAACTGGTGTTAATTAAAAGAAGAGTCTAGCTCCCAGGTTTTAGCTCCCAGATTATTTTATCCCAAACCATGTCACCTTCAGGGAAAACTTGACACTTGTATTTCAGCTGTCTCTTCCCTGATGGTCCTCATCCTATAAAGGTAGATTTAGAAACTGAGTAACATTTTGTCCGCATTAGATGATTTTGCTGAGCACAATAAACATATTTTTATTTATAAAAATGGATTCTAATTATCAGTGTTTGTGATTAAGCAAGTAAGCTTTTGTATCTGTCTAAAGCAGCATAGAGATACACCTGCAGTTACTATGAAGAAAAACTCCATTGAGGAACAGTTATCCAACTTTCACTTGAAGGACAGAATCTAAAGACAACAGGCCAAACTTGCTCTGAAAGAATGACACTCCTTTGCAGAAATAGCTGTTCTTTTTTTATTATTAATTTTATTGAGAAACAAATAGCAATGAGACAGTTTCAAAACCAATTAGTAGGACAGCTTCAATAATGAATATTATTCATAGTACAAGATGCAGACATGATATCCTGTCCAAACACTGTTAGTACAAATAATACTTTCTTTGAATTATTTTCTTCTCATTGAATTAAGGGAAAGTAGCTATATATCTATCCTAACTATTTTGTGCATACAGATACAAAATAGTCCTTCATTTATGTCCCTTTTTTTTGTTTAGTTTTGTCAGAGATGTTGTATTCCTTTGCCATTTAAATATTGTAGGTGCTTGAATTCAGCAAAATAACCCATGATCAAACTGCAACTTCCCTTAATAAAAAGGGAGCCATTCACAACTACAAAATGTTCAATTCCTATCTGATATTTGTTTACCATAAAGTTTATTACTTTTCCATCATTTGTCTGAGGTTTAGCAAAAACATTTTACATGAAGAAATCCCAAGTGACTCTTAGAATACATTTGCTCAAACACTTCCTGCTTTCCTGGACATTCTCATCAGTCAATATGCTTTTACTGTCTTGAGCTTTGTCTGGTGAACCTTGTTGGAAAAGATATATTTTAAAAATATGTACTTCAATTAAATTTTATAAACAGTGTAGTACAATTAATTCAATTTTCAGATAATTAATCATCTTCCTGGAATGCCTCAAGAAAACATCTCAAGACTATAGTTTACTGATATCAGAGACGAATAATTTACTTTCTCATAGAACCTTTACCAATCGTTCAAACTTTCATTCTTACTACAGTAGCATCATGAAAAAAAGAAAGAAGACATGGAACACCAGAGGGGATGGATGCTGTTTTAACAATCTCAACTGACCTGGCAATTGCTTGACTGAATAAGCCAATGTTTACTTAAAAACCTGGCCATTGTAGGATGGAATGCCATTGTCCATGTCACACTCTTTTATGAGTAGTGAATTTTTTCTTTCCCTTCAAAGATTGGAAGGTTTTTCCTAATATTTTCTAGCTAAATGCCCAAGTGCGCTTAAAAGACAGCTCAGCTTCTTAGGGTACAGTTGACAGTGAGCAGCTCTTTCTTGATCTTGTTAGCTTTGAATATACTCTGCCAAAACTATCACACTTAAATATTTTCCTTGGACAGAGTTATTCAAAACCTGCAGTCTGTAGCAACAAATATTTCCTTTAAGATTCTCTGACTCATGAAGTTCCTCATAACTAAGAACCATTTTATTTTCACATGACAGATTATAAAAAGATTCAGGGCCGTACCTCAATAGGACTATCAAATTTAGAAACACACCATTTAGTTTCTTCTTAGTAACAACTATTATATGATTCATGCAAAATTTCAGCAAGTACTGAGTTATCTTAGGATTTTTCTCATGAATTCTTAATCTTTTATGACATTTGGAGATTTTTTTCTGCTTCTATACAGTTTTCCAATGAAATGCTCGTCCTCTTGTGTATTCACATTTATCTATCTTTTATTACACCAGATTCTAAATTTCAAAAACCATCTTTCTCCTCCAATAGAAGATGATACTTTGTTAGAGTCCTATACTGTTCAGGAATTCCCCTAAATTTAAGGTTCTTGAAATCCCTTTAGAAATTCACAGTTAATATAAATTTTGATGGCTTCTATTTGAGTAGAACAGAGGTTCTCAATCTGATTTATAATCATAGCTTATTCACAGTTGTTCCAACACAACATTCTTCTGTGGATCAATTCTACAGCGGTTTTCCAGATATTGCTTTTGCTATGGCTATCTAGACAGAAAAAGAGTTCATTGTTGGGTATCAACATCACATATCCTTTTTGATGTGGGTCATGATTTTGTTTCGCTTTGAAAGAAGTACAGCTCTTTAAATATAATTGATACTCTATTAAGTGTGGCTGCCACATAAAAGCCCTAGTAGATGTTTCCTATAAAGGATTTGGCAATGAATATGAAATGCATACTAAAATGCAAACTCAAGAAGGAAAGAGTATGCATTAGATGATTGCTACACTAAGGAAGCCTTTGAAAACCTCAGTCAAGCTATCCAGAAAGTTTAAAAATCAAAGCCATAACTAAAACTAGAATTTTGGCATTGAGTCTTACATCAACTGCATTATAAAGCCCTTGATGTGCCATAGTCACAGCAGAAGATCCTGTTGCTTGTTGTGTCATTTAGTAGCATCAAGATAACTTCTTGTTTTTTCTTCAGATGAAAAAAATAATATTTCAGAAATATTGCATTATTTTTCTATGATTATAAGAAAAAAAGAACCATCACAATTAAGCATTATGATAAATTGTCCACGTGTTGCAAGGCTGGGGATATAGCTCAGCAGCATGACTACCTGTCTGGTAGGTGCAAGTCTCAAGTTCAATCTCCAGTACAACCCCCCCACAAAAAAAGTTGCAAAAACATATCCCTGGTATGGCCTTACTTTCCACTCCTATAACCGTGGCAAAAATTCAGTTTTATTTTAGATTGGATGTGGATATAGCTGAAGCCCTTCTTTGGACAAAACAAAGGTAACAACGAAGTTATTGCTCATCTATAGACATGAAACTCCATTACTGACACTAGGTAGGACAGACACTGGCACCCGGCTATATCCCACCAGTAGCACAGTCTTGGCTTGGAGATATTCTCTGAGGTCTTCTGTTATGTTGATCAATGTTTTTTAGTTGAATTTGCTATGGTTGAATTTTCTTAAGAGTTCTGACGATTCCGTATAATCACTCACTGACAATGACTGCAATAAAACTCCAAAGACAAAGGAAGTTAATACTCCCCATCAGTGAGTTCTATACTGTAATCAGACTGTCATCTGGAAACCCAGATGTAGCACAGCAATAACTCTCTGGCTTCCAGTTATTGAAGAGAGATGCTGCTGTGGTCCACATGTTGACTCGGCCTGTTCCAAAACTTCTCCCCACTCTTGCACAGGATCCTAACTCAGGTATCACTCTTCTTCAGACCTTTCAGTAGAACCAGGTTGCTCATGGTTTCTGAACCATATGAATAATTCCTCCTCATTTAAAAGAAATATTTGACCAAGTATTCCTGAACTATACTCACTGAATTTTGTAAGTCTGTCAGAACTCCTTATCTCCCCATAATAGAATCGTCTTTCAAAATTCTAACACTGAAGTGTTGTTCATGAAGCCTCATGTTTCATGCAGTTGAATGCTGTAAAATTCCTGTTTTATATAATCAGTGAAAAGTTTAGGCAGATTATTATCTTTTAAACTGTGTAACAATAGCTGCAATGGCTGTATAATGATTAAGAAAATACAATTTCATTTCCATTTACATTACACTATCTTTATTATCATGAAATATAGCTGCATGAGATCATTTTTAATGTTTTCAATAAACCACATCTTGTGAAAAATAATATAATAGAAGATTTTATTTACTTTTCTCTTTGTTATCTGATCCTGATGTTTTAAACTTTATTTATATTTATTTTTCTGAGCAATGGCACTAGCATTGCTTATATAATTCTTAGAAAAATTTACTCTGTCTAGTACTATTAAGGTTCTACAGAATTCAAGACTACACTGATACCATCCGCTTGACATATGATGTAAATCAGCAATCTCTGTGTGAGTCCTGTATCTGTCAGATTTTCTTTGATGGGACTAAAGTGTTTCATAAGCATAACCAGAAGGAGATAAGTTAATGTGGGCCAGTTCTGGGTGTTTAGTCCATAGCTGACTGATTCCAGAGAAGACGGGCCATGGTAGAATGCTATTGTGGAGGACAGCTCTTTTCCTCATTGAAGCCAGGAAGCTCAGAGGAGGTGCCAGGCGCTGAGGGCCCTGCATAGACCCAGTGTGGTCACTCCCACCCATGAGCACTCACAAGGGTGCTTGCAAGAATCTCCTTGCTTCTTTCAGTCAGTCAAGTTGATAATCAGGATTAACCATCACAGTTTCTTTCCAATGACTAGACAATATGGACATTAGAGGCAAATATTCATGTGGGAAAAATATGGCTGCTTGTTGCTTGGTTAGAACTAAATCTGGAATCTGTCTGGGTTTTCTGGTTTGTGCTGTTTTCTGAAGCAAAAAGAATGAAAAAGTGCATGAAAATGAAAAATAAAAGGTCATTTACAGTCTGGCTAGATAGTGAGAGTAGAGGGCACTCTGCTGAAAACACTGCAGAGCTACCCTTTGTACACTTGGTTTAAATAAAAGGATCTATAGATTTAGCGAGTCTTTTTCCCAAGGTACCAGAAGTACAGAATCCTTATTGCACTTATACCTGGGGTAGGCAGTTTATATTCTTAGGATAAAGAAGCTTGGAAAAAGTTTGTCTTTAAAAAGCAATCCAAACATTGAAGGATCAAACTGCCCTCTCAGATAAAAAAGGCACTCTACATTATTCATAAATGAGAGTTAACATTTGCAAGGATCCCAGCTTGGATCCATTATTATGTATAAGGCATCTATATGAATTACTGAAATGTGAGATATAAAACGCGGATGCCCTTATGGCTGAATTAAAGAAGCAGAGTAACGACCCATGACTTTTTGTAAAACTTGTGAAGAGCAATAAAATCTTTCTTCAGAAAAATACACATGATTACATCCTATAAGTAAAAAAATTTACATATAATTTGAAGAAGTTCTCAGACTTTTTGAGGTCACTTTACCAAAATCTAGATAGCCACAAAAACTGCCCCTTCGTATTGATGCTGAGAGCTACCAAATATTTATATCCTGTACTGTGCTTCTGCTGTGCAGGTGTGTAGTAAATGCTGCACAAAGGTTGACGATAAATGAATAGTTTAAGTAGGCGACACTAGAAAAGTGCCCTATGCGTGTCCACTTCAAATGATCCAATTAATACTGCAATGAATATTTATGGATACTCCCCAGAATTCAGGGCGCTATCACATAAAGCTATTTGTTTTAGTGTTCTCCTGTGTACATTTGGGCAGAGATTGATGAAAGACTTCACTTAACCTAAACAGAGAGATTCTCTTCTATAAACACATCCTGTGAAAACACCAAGGTGCACATTTGGACGTCCACACGAACTAATTAGATCATGTGACAAATTTGCAATAATCTATGGGTGGTGCTGCCAATTTGCTTTACAGATAAGGATATATTTGAATAAGGAAAGAAATTCAGACTGAGCTGCTCTCACCTGTCTTTGTCATTTTTCAAATTATCTTTATTGTGCTGCTCTCTTTTGACTAGACAATAATGAAGGAGAGCTCAAGTCCAAGAACGGAGGGAGGGAACTGACAAAGGACGCCCCCTTGGCAGCTATCAGTCTGTGTATATGAAAGGCACCTTGTAGCCCCCTTTTAACTTGTTTACTGCTGAGATTCTCAAGTATTCAATTCAATGGAGAAAAATCCAAGCTTTTAGGGATGAAATCCTGGATGAGCATTTGAAAAAAATCATCAAATTGGAAGAGGACAATTAGCCCTTAACATTACTTCAGCCCAAATATCACCCCAGGATGATTGGTACCAAAGTGGGAAGGCAAATCAGGTAAGATCTGGAGGATTGGGGGAAGAGAAGTGTGTTAGATAGTAGAAATTTTATGATACAGAATGACAGAGGTAATTGAGGAAATGGATGTAAAAGAGGACTTTGTTGATAGCATACAAAATAGTCTAACTTCCTACAGGATGAAAGGAAATATTCTGTGCCCTTGCAGCATGGCTTTGTATTCTGTACAGGTGCAGCATTTACACAAAAGGTCTGTGTGCTACATTCATGTATGACACACAAGCCAGTCTCCCTGCTTTAAACATAGCAAATACCCCACACTATTTCCTGACAGGATGTAGATAGAATTTTATCATTTATGAGTTGATGTGATAAGCAAATATGTATGGTTTATAATGCATTGCATAAAGATGTTTCATATGAATGTGTGATTTGTATGAAAGTGCTCATCTTATTCTACACAAGCAAATAATACATGAATATTCAATATGCAAAAAGTGATTTTCCAATAAGTATGCTGTAGGAACTTCTTATAGGTGTTATAGTATAGTTATATATAGGTATCATGGAATTATGCTTGCCATTAAAAAGTTATTATGTTGTTAAGAATGTGTAGATCTCACGGTAACAGCTGTGCATATACTATTTGCTATTTCTTAGAAGGAACACATAAAAAATAATTTGAGAACAAAGCACTAAATAGTATATTTGAAAACTCAAGTCATACTATTGAAATGAGTTAAGTCGTATAGTATAGTTACACAAAAAGAGTTTCTGTAGAGCACTTGACATGTTAAATATGGAAAATTGAACAAATGACTTGGATTCTGTGAGGCAATTTTCATACTTTTCACATACAGCTATTTGTGGGATTAAATAAAGTTGCAAATGTGGGCTAAATAAGCTCACTCCTTTTGCTGAGTATGAATGGTGAATCATTTCACATCACCACATTTCACATTGCTACATGTGCTTCTTAGCCCGTTAAAGAACAAAGCCTGTCTGTGATATCCAAATAAAGTCAGAGGGCACAGCTTCCATGCAAGCGTGAGGGTGCACACAAGACACCAGCACAGACCACGCCCGCTGCCTGTTTACTCTGCTCCTCTCCCTAATTAGGCAATGTGCTGGATGCAGGTAAACAATATTTTTGTCAGTCAGTCTGTTCTTGTTTTCTGAAAATAAGGCTCTGGTTTCAAGAGAACTGTGACCTAAGTTTTGAAAGTATTCAGTAAGAGCAAAAATGCACCGTAAAGTGAAAACTATGGTGCTGTTTATGTGGCCAATTATGATTCATTATTGGGTACAAGGATTCCTCTCCCCTTGGAAAGGATCACAAAACTATTTCCCTTTGAAGAAAGACACCATAGAATTTTGGTGCTGCAGGAAGGGAAATTGTTATAGTTTGGGGTTTTGCAAGGAGAACAATACAATAGAGGGCACAGCCACACATTGTAAGATTATTTTATAATGAATCACCCAAAGTATAATGTACAAAGAGGGAATGAAATCTGCCCACATTCAAAAGACCAAAGAATCCAGCTGAGGGCCTGGATCTTAACATGAGTCCAGCTGAAGACCTAGAGCTCGGAGCAACACCTCCCACAAGTCCAACTGGAGGCCTAGAGCCCACAACAATTCTCATGCTGACCTGTCTCACAGATATGTGCTGGGAAGGCTCAAAGGTCAGTGTTGGAAGCCACAAAGTCTGTGCTAGCAGGGTAAAGGATCTGTGCTAGCAGGCTGGCGGATCTGAACTGTAGCTAGGAAGCCATGCTCAAAGAACCAGAGCTCCCCTGAAAAGTAGCACGGCCATCCTCAGTAAAATGAGGTCTTGAGCACCTCCTCTGACAGGAACACCCCAAATTCATCAGGAAAGCCTGCATGACAAGGTCCCCCAGCAGAACAGCCCTGGAGAACCAGTAGCTTCCAACAGCGCCAACAGCTTCTCCAAACAGCTTCCTTCACAGCCTTTCGATCGCTTTTCCTTTCTCCCTCTTAGGCTGCTGGCAACAATCCTCAGGTGGGCCTCCCACCCGGCACCATGCTGGCTCAGCTCAGCTGGGTGTAACCAGTTGAGCACCACTTGGCATCCACCGCAGAAATAGCCCTCTGATCCTCATAACCGCGTGAGTCCTCTCTCTGGGGGACTTTGAAACATGCCAGAACATGCTGTAGAGCAGCAGAACATTGTGTCTTCACAAAAAATCTTGCTTAAGTTGAAGAGTGAGGAAGCAAATTTCACTTGCTGAGCATCGAGAATACTCTGTTTTTAATAATTGGCTTAATTAATAACCCACTCTATATTTTACTATTTAGTGAGAAGAAAGAAACACCTCAGCTTTCCTTGGCAAACACAGCATTCACAGAGCATAAAATAGGATATAGAACTTTCAAGGGACTATTGGCAACAGTCAATCTTTTCACATGTGATACATTTTGAATGTTGCTTTAATTTTACAGTTATTTTCCTCTGAAGATATTTCAGTTTAATATACTTCTCTAGAAACTTGGAATGCTGGCACAAAAGAGTGATTTAGCTTGTTTAATTGGGATATGACACAGTAATTTCAACCTATATGTTTTTTTCTGATTTTAAAAGTTAAATACTCTCAGATTGAATTTCAAATTTTACCATGGTTCATTTTAAATAACTTGTTTTCTTAAATGCTTTTAAAATGAGATCGGATGATACAATGAGTTTTAAAATATAACTTATAAAGGACTGCATAATTTTAGTATTACACAGCTTGATACTAATAAAATCTAACTGACAGAACATATAAAAGTAATGACAGGATATACAAAAGTATCCAGGAAGGAATTGCTCTATTCTTCCTCACATTGTAAAGGCATGACAACAAAGCTATAAACGAGCAATCATATGTTCACATGAGAATACTCACAAAAATTGTAGCTGTACAGAAAAACAAATCTATATATCTCAAACAGTGAAGAAACTGGAGGCCAGTGTGTTAAAACTGTGTGCTGTACAACCAGCGTAAAATATGCAGCAACCACACAGAGAGTTACCACCACCCCAGCATTTCCTTCCTGCTTCCAAGAATTATGTGTTTTATAACCTTATATAAAATGACATACAAAGAATATACTTTTAAATTTTCTTGGCCAGCGCCCAGGCCTGGCGAGTGAGTGGAACTGCCTGGGCCCTCTGGATCCTCACTACAGCCAGCACGCAGGTCAGGAATGTGTGTGGAACTTCCTCCATCAGACAGGCCCAGTGTGGAACTGTGCAACAGAACTCCCTGCAGAGAGGCTAGAGGCAAGACCCACCCAGCTGATCCAGGAGCAGAACATCTTGCCAGAGTGGCACAGACGGTTCACTTCCAAGGGCTGCAGCAGGAAGAAGTGTAGCACAGCTGCCTGACCCAAGCCACACTCACCTGGACAAGTCTGAACTCCAAAGGTAGATCTGGACCTGAGGCTAAGGTAATAACTCTACCAAAGCTCTACACCAAAGGTCAGAAGACAGTGCTATACAAAATGACAAAGAGAAGGAGCAAAATGCATTCTCAGGCCCCGAGCCCACTCAGAACAAATGCAGGAGACAACAGTGTAGAAGAAATTAGAAATCACACACCTGATATCTCTGAAATAATAATCTCTGAAATAAAGCAACAACTTTAGGAAGTTTTAGAGAAAATCAGATCAGAAATAATTTCTGAAGTAAAAAAAGAATAATAACTATAATGAAAGAGGTACTGAGCGCTTGTAAAGAAGACACTGATAAAAAATAGAGGGGAATATAAAAATGATGGAATTCTTGAATGAGAAATATAGGAAAGAACTAGAAGGCATGAAACAGATTCAAAGAGATATATGGGAAATTAAAACCTCAATCACAAGCTGGCAAAAATATTTGAATGAAAGTGAAAATAGATTTTCAGGCCTTGAAAATACCATTACAGCTAGTGAAAAGCTAAGGAAATGTCTCTTAAAAACAACTAGGATGCAGGAAAAAGTAATTCAACATCTGCAAGATGATGCAAAGATGAACAATCTGAGACTAGTAGACATCAATCAGAAACAAGGAGTCCATACAAATGATATAAGAAGACTATGGGCAGAAGTAATAGCAGAAAACTTCCCAAATATGGGGAAACAATCTGACATTCAGGTAACCAAAGCATATAGAACTCCAAATAATATCAATCCAATTAAAACTACACCCAGACATATAATAATCAAGATCCCAGAAATTCAGCGCAGTATACTGAAAGCCACTAGAGAGAAGAAACAGATCACATTTGAAGGAAAGCCCATTAGAATAATGACAGATTTCTCTTCACAAACCATCAAGTCAAGAAGAGCATGGAACAAAGTACTATAAGTCTTACAAGCAAACAAATTCCAACCCAGAGTGATATACCCTGCAAAACTCTCTTTCAAGTTTAATGGAGAAGTGAAATGCTTTCATGACAAAGAAAAACTGAAGAATTTCAGGTCGACAAAGCCAACCCTACACAGACTACTAGAAGATATTCTCGAGAGGGATCAGAATGACCATAACTCCAGAATGAGAATGGAAAGAACTCAGCAAATAGGGCAAACAATTAAACACAGGAGAAAAAGAGGTATACAATAGCAGTCTTTCAATTATTCTTTTTGTATACAGCAGCAAAATATTTCCATCAGCATATGCCACATGTGGACTTCTCCTGCACCCTATGGGTCATGATTCTGTCTGGGTCTACAGGGTGCTTATCAACAAAATAGCAGTATCTCAGTACCACAAGTGACACCTGGCAACCAGTAAGCATCATGGACTGTCCATGTCCACCACATACTAGAACTTTGTGCGATATTCTATCCCCAAACTGTTAGAAGTGCTGTTCATATATGTGCCTTTCCAGTATTTTTGTTGTTTTATTCTTAGAAATTCCTTACTATCTTGAAAACTTTCTTAGTTGATATTTTTGCATATATGAGCCTATTCAAATACTGTGTGAGTGCTCTGAATTGATCACAGATTCATACATATGATACAGCACATTCTGGCCTCTTAGTTGGACTCACAAATTCATTTTAATTTTTGAATATTATTTTAAAATATTTAATTTAATTTTGAATTAATAT
>NW_004524694.1:8660482-8671341 GCF_000260255.1 Octodon degus | reverse complement strand
ATTTTACATAATCCAGCATAACTACCATTTTGAGAGCTCTTTCTTCTTTACTCAGGCCCATCCAGCAACTTCTCTTGCCTTCTGGATTATGGTCTTTGTTATTTTCTATATGATTCATCTGGAGGGATTAGAATATCTCGAGTTTGTATAACTGGAAAATATTTTACTTTTAGTTTTCAAAGGTATGTTTGCTAAGTATAAAATTCAGTGAGGACAGATCTTTCTGTTTTTCAGTCCTTTGAATAAATAAGTCTAGTTTCTTACCCACTTGCTCTTTTTTTTTCTAATGTGGAATAACATACTATTTAATCTTGTTCTTGCATAGCTAATATTTTTTCTATGTGTATGCTTTAGTGATTTTTTTCATTACATTTAGTTTTGGACAATTTCGTTTTTGTGTATGTTGGGATGACTTTATTCATATTTCTTTTGCAAAAGGTTCATTTTTTTGGAAATGTGGTGTTATAATTTTAACTAAATTCAGAAATTTTAAATCTTTAAATATTTATTGCCTACCCCTTTCTTCTTTGAGAATTCTAATTATATGAATATAAGATTCTTGATTTTGGCACAGAGTGAACTATTATATGACTGATCTATAAACTCCTTCTTCTTCAGGTTTAAGACAACTTTTATTTTTATTTCATTTAAGTTAGTGAATGATTTTCTATGATGTGCAATCTATTATTAACCTCATGTTATGTATTCATTTTAGAAATGATGAGTATCACTAATGGTGCTGCATAGCAAATCATTGCAGAGTGTAGTCATCTTTTTTTGTTTTTGTCCTTGTCTTTTTGGAATGGGTTTCACACTCAAGTGCAGGCTGGCCTCGAGCTCCCATTGAGCCTTCTGAGTGCTGGGGTCTCAGATGTGCACCACCACAACCGATCTGGACTGCAGTTACTTAAAACAACCATGATATGTGTAGGCTGAAAATGTCGCCCAAATTTCCATGTGTGAAAGGTGATTGGATCAGAGAGTGCTCTCCTCCTCAGTGGATTCATGTATCAATAAGCTCAGTAGCTAGGTGTGAGGGTTATTTGAAGGCCAGTCTCAGTGAGAGATTAGGCCCTGCAGAGTGGCTTGAAAACTCTATTCTTGTTCCTGGCTGAGTATGGATAGAATCCTTCAGCAAATGTGAGCTAAATAAACCTTTTTTTCCTTAATTTTGAGTGTCAGGTATTTGTCCCAGTAATGAGAGAAGAGTAACTAAGACATTGGGTAACTTGCATCTGTTCCAGTTCTGAAATTTCAACCGGAAAGACATGGAGGCTTGGGGTTGTTAAAGAGCTGCTTGAGAATTATGATTGTTTATAGGTTCCATCCACATGTTTCTACTATCTTTGCTTGAGCAACTCCAGAACTGCTCCTGTGTGTTACAGCAACCAAAAGTGACCTCTTCATGTGTCATGGCAAACTCAGTGAAGTTTGAGCTGTGGACTCCATGTATTATAGTTCAAAAGCAAGCACATGTAATCCAGTTTAATGAATGGAATCCAAATTTATTATTAGAGGGGACAAACTCAGATGACAAGCAAGATCATTTCCCTCACAATATCTTTGTAGAATCAATCTTTTCATTCAAAGTGCTAAGACATCAGTTTAGTGAGGGAAGAGGTTAGGTCAAAAATACAGTGAATTTAAGTTTTTAAAAATTGTAACAGTATACCAATTTCTTTGGTTATGTTTCCATGCCTGCCTCAGTGTCCTGAATTAAATAAAAATGTCCACAACTGATGATCATTTTTACTTTGGAAAAGATCCACAAGTTTCTGAGTGCCAGGTCTCATGAACAAGGTAGATGAGGGCTCATGTAAATATGAACCTGACTTTGTTTTGGGTAGGACTGGCCAAGTCATTGAACTCACAGTATACTTTTATCACACCTTATAAAAACACTCATGGAAAAGGATTTTCAGGGATGCTTCAGAAAGTGGCAAGAATGATAGGGTGTGTTCCAACAAGGAAAAATATTCTGCAGGGGATCAAGGGCAAGATCTCTTTTATGATAATATTTAAAAAATAGATAATTTTGGGAAGCACTTCGATTAAAGGAATGCCACTGAATTATTAAGTCTATCTATGAAAACATAGACAAATAAATTATGCAGAATGTATTCAGACAGATAGGGAACTAAGTTCAAAATCTCAAATTAGGTTAAAAGATTTGAGTTTTTGAAAATGAGAGGCAAAATCCAGATTTCAAAAATAAAGTGAAAAAACAAGGATAATAATCAGATTGTATGATTTAGTATATTTTAGGCCATTATGTGAGTCATATGACATTTGGATATTTTGTAAGTTTATTAAGTCAATATAACACATGTAAGAGGATGGTTTAGGTTTTCAATTTTAATTATATTTTTTAGTGGCCACAGAAACAGTGATTTACAAGAGGGCAAGAGTCCCAAAAGCTTTGAATTCCTAGAAGTAAAAGACAGTGTGGACAATGGTAGTGACACTGAAAATGAAAATGTAGGAAAGTAGTAGATAAGTTTGAATTTCATTAGGGTAACTGATACTCACCATTCAGACTGCAACTGTGGGTCATCAATTTCCGTGAAACATACTGTAATTTCATTTTCACTACCAATCCATACCAGCTTCAGGCTAATTTAGGAATTCTTATGGGGCTGGGACATAGCTCAGTAGAATGAGCCCTTCCCTGGTAAGCTCAAGGCCCTGAGTTCAATCCCCGGTCCCACAAAAGAAAAAAAAAAAATCTTATAATGGCCTAGAAGTTTATAAATAATTGTAAATTACTTATAACATTATATTAAGATTAGCTATGTATATGTTTCCCATAACAATTATATGCTCCCTGAAGGCAGAAATTTGGCTCTGGGCCCAAGATATAGCTCAGCAGCACAGAGCCTGCCTGGCAAGGGCAAGGTCCTGAATTTGAATCCTCATACCAAAAACAAACAAAACACATAAACAAACAAAAAAAGAAGTTTGCCTCTGAGCATAGTGGGCACCCTGTTGTTATTAATTTAGTACTTAGAATTAAACCTTTTTTTTTTTTATTTAGGACAGGGTGGACAATGGGTACAGGGTCTGACTGTGTAGATCAGACTCACAGTAATCCTCCTGTTTTCAACCTCCCAAGTGCTGGGATTATAGGCATGTGCCACCACACCCAGTCTCAATTGCTATCTCAGCATACCCTGAGGGCTGGGCCGACACTGCAGGCCTGGGGATGGAACTCCCAGCCCCTGCATCTGCCTAAACAGGCACTTTAACCCACTGAGCTATGTGGCTGGTCCTAATAAAGTCTTATTAATCAAAACAATTGCTATGATTCTAAAATATTTAAAATCTTAACAAATATTGTGATGTCTGAAAATAATGTTTAAATGTATTATTGCTATATGTTGAAAGTAATTTCTTTAGCACTAAGGTTATTTACAGTACATATGTGTGCAATTTTTGTATATACAATTGATATATAACTTTCATTGTTTTTCACAAAAGGTGACAGTAACCAAAAAAGATGTTTACATACTTATTTCTAAAGCTACTGCCAAGATATTTTTGAAGAGTTAACTATTCCTGTGGAACTGAGTGAGCTGCGATTCTCAAAGCAAAAGCTGCTTAAAGTGATTGATACTAGTAAGAAACAATCCACACAAAATTAATTCTTTGAAACAATGATACTGTGCTGATTTTAGGAGTGTGCATTTGAAATTAGATGTTGAGATGAATTAAAATTGTGTGTTTGTAAGAGGAATTACTAAATATTTACTTGAAACAGCCATGAGAGAAAAGGGGCTGAAGCCAGACAGCTAATGATATTTTATTGCAACTTTATTTTAACTACTGAATATATGCAATCAGTTCAAGTGAGTTGACTAAAAATGACTTTACCAGAGCTGAGGGGATAGTTCAGTGGTCTAAGTGCCTGCCTGGCAAGCACAAGTACCTGAGTTTCATCCCAGGAACTGCGTGCCATGCTGGCCCTGGAATCCTGAGACTACTGTGCCATCCCAAAATTGGGAGCGGTGGGGCATGCCTGCAATCCCAGTGCTGGGGATGCTGAGACAGGAGGATCACTATGAGTTTGAACTGCACAACTAGAGAGACCCTGTAGAAAGAAAGAAAGAAAGAGAGAGAGAGAGAGAGAGAGAGAGAGAGAGAGAGAGAGAGAGAGAGGAAGGAAGGAAGAAAAGATTTTACTGCCTATCAATAAAGGAAATAAAAACAAGAAAAAATGATTTTTCAGTTGGTCTGCTCAGTCAAGACCAGCTTGCATCTAACCACAATATGCCTTCTCCTCACTCAGTAATCAGCCATAGCCTAGAAGACTCGATTGCAGGCTCCTAAGCAGCATGGCTGAGAATGCATTACCCAGTGTGCAGGTCCCTGCGGCCAAATCATCTCTGTATGCTGTAGACTTGTGCACATTTATACACTTGCCCAGGCATTGTAATTGTTGGATATCCATGAATAGCCACTGTTCTAACCCTCTTCTCACCTCTAATTACATCTACTTCACAGGGGAATTGATTACATAAGACATTAACTGTTTAATATATGTACATTTACCACATGTATGATCCTTTATAGGGCTTTTATATCAACAAATTCTACATTACATAACAATTCCACCCTAGATTAGAAATACACTTAGAAAAGGAGAAAGATTTTGGGCAGTAATCAGTTTAGCACTAAAATATTGGGATGCTGAAATACATGATCATTTTTAGTGTGCTAGATATTCCTAGGCAAACTATTTTTAATTATTTTATCTATGTTGCATTGCTAGTACGTACATATATTTATTATTGCTGACTATTGCTGACTTTTCAGCTATGTATTCATTATGTTTCTTAGAGTTGGTATTTCCTGAAGTCTAAAAAAGAAAACAAAGACATGTAAAAATAAGAGATGTGATCTGAGCTTCAGAATTTTACAAATGTAAAAGAAACATAAGAGATCAACATAACATACATTGGTACAATCTATATTGAAGATATAGGCAACTTTATTTGGAATTACTAAGGAAAACCTTCAAGTAGAAAGAGCAACAATTGCACTCAAGAATTAATAACCTGGGTAGGAAAAAAAGATAACATTCTAGGACCATAAATCCAAAGGTACAAAAACATAAGTACATGAAATTTCATGACAGGCTTACATTTTGTAGCTGTTAGAGATAGTGCGATTTCATAGAGAAAAAAATGGATATGGAAAGAGAAACATAAAACTCCAGAGAACACTATTAATTCAAGGGTTAGGGGACCAAGAAAAGTGGAAAGGGGATTGAGAAAAAAGTGCGATAGAAAAGAAACGAGATCAAGAAGAATAAGTAGCAAGAATGCATTGTAGGGAAAGCAACTGATATAATTTGTTTCAATTCTTTATCTAGGAAGGAAGACAAAATCTAAAACTCAAAAGCTGATGATGAACCAGATGTCTGAACAGAATAACCACAAGCAAGAGTCTATAAAACTATACCCTAACATGTGGGTGGTAAGAAAATGGGCAAAACCTGTGCTTCCAGTCCCTCTACAGAGCACTGGTTCTCCACAGTGCAAAGCTTACCTTTCAGTTGTAGCTACCAGGTTTCTCATTATTTGTACATATACTGCAGTCTTTATCTTCAGTGTTGAACATTAAATCTCCTGTCTCTTGCCCACTATGTGTTCATTAGTAATGAATCCTTGCTCTAAGTGGCCAAGTAATAGATAAAGCAATTTCTTCGTTCTGTGTTGGTATTGATAGTTATGGATTTGAGTTCCCTATGTCCAAAGATCACTATCTCCCTTGAACACGTTAGTTTCCCCTTTGGAAATCCCCCCTCCTAATACAATGGCAGAACTTAAACGTAGTGGGTGTCAAAGCGCTGCGTCCATAACCTCTCCAGCATCAATGCCTAGGAACTTATTAAACGTGGAATCTACTAGATTTACTGCATTTAAACCTCTGACATGCAAGTCCAGCCATCTGTTTCCACAAACTCTCATGCATTCTAAAACTTAACATAATAAAATGAAATCAAGCACCCCTCTGAGACTTCTGAGCCCAGTTGAACTTTAGCTCTGCCCTGACTGGTAATGTGCTGCAGCCAAATAAAAAGGTACAGGCTGAGGAGAGGAGACACCTAGATCTGAATGCACAGCACACATTGGCCAGTGCGCAAGCTATTAGCCTTGACTGTCCTCAATGACACTTTTCCTGAGACTGCTTGTCCATCTTTCAATGACATTGAAACAATCCAGACAATAATGTAGAATGTCTGTCACCTAACGCTCATTCAACAAATGCTATTTTCTTCTGCACCAGAATCAACCTTAATGAGTTGTATTATATTATTATGCACTCTGCTTTTATTATGGGCTGTACATGAAAATAAAGGCCTTAGGACTATGTTAGCCTATTTTACCACTGTTGCTGAGCACACATTTATATATGTCATCCAAAGTCCCCTCTATATATTTCCACTGGAGAAGTATCATTAAATAGTCTGAAGAAATTACCAAATGAATAAAACCATTTGTCTACAGTATATACCAGAATGTTTCCTTGAACTCAAATTTATAGGTATGGGAAATATTTTGAATGAAAATGAAATGACTTAGACAAAATTCAATAGAAAAACTAAATTCAAATGATAATGACTATATAAATTTCTTAACTCAAAGCATTTTTGCATATAAATATTCTTCCTTAAATAAATTTATTTCTTATTACTGATAGTACAAAATTTCATTGAATAGACAAATAACTCAACTATCATCATTTTTCAAAGACAATAAAGGAGAGAAATACATAAAATATACATAAATATATTATGCATGATTTACTAAGAATTATGAGAAAACCAGACAGTATTTGCAATAATATAATCCTACAACCTCATTTTATAATAAAGAAATTTAGAACTAAAAGTCATTCCTTTAGCTGAGATCAATTATTCAATATGTTAAAAGATACTGAAAATTAAACTTCCTGCTTCTCTCTCAATAAAGATATTTCTTCTTTTGCAATGATACTTAAAAGGGCAGTCTTACCATTGTATCTGGTATTCTCAGATACAAGAAAATTTCAAACAGACAAGCTATTGGTTTTTTGAAGCATCTGGCTTTATTAAAATATAAGAGCGATAAGTCCACTCGCTCTTTTCTGACGTGGTCACTGACCGACGAGTGGGGTACACGGGAACCTCCGTCACCAGCTTGCTGAGATCTCGGTACTGTACTTTCAGTCCCTGGCTACATTTCTGCTTCCATTCACCTTTGTGCTTTCTTATTTACATTTTTGTTTAGAATTTATCTTCAAGGAAATATTTAGCTTTTCATAATGATATAAATGCCTTTATATTAAACTCCCTCTTCCTTAAGATATAAGACAAAAAATATCTGTCACATGTTCTACTTTCATCCCACAGAGATAGATTCTTTATGCCATCCCTTGGAATCGGCTTCTTTATAAGACTCTTGTATCATAACCCTGTAAACTTTCAACACAAAATTTCAGGCTAAGATGGAATGTACTGGCTTTTATTCATTTATAACATATTTTTATCAGAAAAAAATTCCCAGTTTTCTTGCAATCACATTAACATCATTTTCCCTTTTTCATTGTAAATCTTGATGTAAACAAGAACAGGAGGAGAGACAGAACTTTTGCAGATAAGGGGTGACAGGTCTGGAGGGACAAGGGAGCGGAGGGGCAAAGGGAAGGAAATAAAAATGAGTGAGCTGCACCCACATACCCAGGACGAGCATATTCAGTATGCACTGCGAACATGTGTGCATAATATAAACAGATAAAATGGGCTTCACCACGTAGTTTAAAAATATTGGAACTCTTTTGGTGGCATTCAGCATGCAAATGCACATACACTAATGCTTCCATATTTACAATTAATTTTTTGAGATCGCTCTTGAAATTAAACAAAACTTCCTGGGTTACCTACCCAAAGAGGCAATTTCTTTGCAATTTGCTTCTCTGTATTATCTATAGCCTCTTCTGTGTCGTGCATAATCAACATATATTTATCTTATAGAACGAAGTAGATGGCATCAGCCTAAAGATCAATAAAAATTAAAAAATAAAATATTCACACAATCAGTCATCACTTAAGGACATTTATTGAAAATGTGTGCTGTAGTTTAGGGTTTTGCAAGGGGAACAATATAGTACAGGGCATATTTTACGTTTATTTTAGAATGAATCCACCAAACAGTTCTATACAATGAGTACAGGAAATCTGGCCATGCACTAAAGCCCCAAGAGTTCAGCTGAGGGCCTCGGTCCCATGGTGGTGTCCAGCAGGAGTCCAGCTGGAGGCCTAGAGACCACAGCAATGTCTCTTGTATGCCTGTCTCATGGATGTGTGCTGGGAAGGACCAGAGATCAGCAGTGGAAGTTAGAAAGCTTGTGCCAGTGTGATGAAGGGTCTGTGCTAGCAGGCTGAGGGATTTTACTGGAGCCAGGAAGCTCAAAGTGAGAACCAAAGCTCCCCCGAAAAGTGACAGAGCCATCCGCAGCATCAGGGAGGTCCTGGGCTCATCTGGCCATCAGGACAGCCACATTACCATCAGGAAAGCCAACAGGACAAGCTTCTCTATGAGGCTGAGTAGTGCACCATCTGCCCCTCCAGGACCAGACAGCAACACTCACGACAAGGACGAGAGCTCCCGCACAGGGAGCTGCAACTGTTCTCAGTGACAGCGAGGTCCTGAGCTCCTCCTCTGACAAGAACAGCCAAGTTCCTCGGGAAAGCCACTGTGATGAGGTCCTCCAGGAGAAGCAACAACTCCCAAAAGCTTTCCAACAGCCTCTCTTCTCCAGTTCTGCCGCTGATGCTGCAGACAACAGTCCTCAGCTGGGCCTCCCGCACCCAGCAAGGTCCAGAGTTCCATTCCCCAGTCTGGAAAAACAATAACAAAACAAAAACAAAACAAAACACCGAAGCAACCCTTTGAGAGCTAACAGAGCAAGGTGGTCTTTCAGATGTTCCTTCCAAGAAAACACTATTCTGTCTCAGATGAGGCCAAATCACTCACAGGATACTACGAGGTGGCGCAGGAAAGATAGAAGTGGGAAGTGTGCCTGAAACAAGAGTTAGGAAGGACGGGGTGTTAGGAATCTGTTTCTGAATTAAATGATGTTGCAAACCACTGAAATTATGCAGTTAAAGGAGGAAAAGACCTTTCTGCCTAAATAGATAATATAATTTGTTAAATCTCCCTTTCTTGTTTGAATATCTAACAGATTCCAGTTTTCTGATTAAATGACTCATTTTTTAAATAATGCACTTATAAAGTTTTCCAGAGTGTTCCTATGTCAAATACTTTGACGTAGAATTTCAGTCTAAATTCCTGATCTACTCCCCTTTCGTGTTACCCACATATGTATCAGCAATAATATAGAAATCCCGTGCTTGACTAACTTGCCTGCAGTGTTTTTTGTTTTTTGGGGGATTTTTTGGTGGAACTGGGGATTGAACTCAGGACCTTACCAGGCAAGTGCTTATCCTACTGAGCTATCTCCCCCGCCCCTTCCCTGCAATGTTTTATGATCTGTTTTTATAAATAATATATACTATCTTTTCACTTTGGATTTATTGATAACTATAAACATGAAATATTTGTCTTTTTTGTGTCCTAATTTTTTTAACAAATCTGTTTTCCCCTTGCCTATATAATAAATGGTACTTCTTACAGTTTTAAATACTTGAAGTTTTATTAAATAGAGATGATAACTGTTAGTAAAACAATGAAATCTAAAATAGTTTTCAGACAAATTAGTTTTCTGTTTACTTGCTGTGCCAACAAATAGCTTGCTTCATTTTTCATAATCTTATTTAGTGGGATAATAAGGAATATATACAGTGAGTATAAACATGCTTTATTATAGTTCAGATAGGTGTGGTGATCAGTACAATAGAATATTGGTTCTAATAGAATATTGGTTCTATATGATGTGTTTGTATAAAAATAACAAATACATTGATTAGAGAAGATAATATTGCTGATTTGGTAGTTATTTTTTGAAATTTGAAAAAAAATTAGATAATAAATATATAACATGCTATAATTAAAGAAATTAAGCATTGTAATTATTTAAAATCTAATAAAACTATAAGTAAAAGAAGGAATTGATATAATACTAATTACACATATATGATAATTATTTTAATACATGAACACATTTTACAGAAAACTACAAAAATATTATATAAAAATTTAAAAGTTTGTGCATCTCATGGATTAGGAGCCATTGGTTAATTAGCTGTGTTATGGATTAGAAGCGTAGGGAGAAATTTGTTGAAACATTTGGAAATCTATATAAGTAATGCAGAGTATTTTCTTAATATATAACTAAACATATCCTCTTTTAGGCATATATCACTTATGCTTATCAAGGGACACACATTCTAAGATTCTTATTATTTATTATTACAATAGTAAAAACATTAGAAAAATTCAGCTTCTCATTGATAGATTATTTAATTTAAAATAATTTATGTAATGAACTCATGTGGCTATAAAAATCAGTTTTACACTGCACACCTTGATGTAGATTATGTTCTGAGTCTAATATTTTAAAGCCATTTCAGTGTACAGACTTCATATCTAACTCAATAACGAAATAAACATGCACATATTTTATATTGTTCCATAGTGACAGATCAATATAAACTGTGAGGAAATGATCAAGGATAAATGTATGATCGTAACAATACTGGAGGATATAAAAGAGATGGTGAAAATTGAGCATATAATTATATACTCATTATTAGTTGTGTTCAGGTTTGAAATGTATTTCTGATCATTCTATTATTGTAAAATGCAGTGAAGTATACAGTAAAGTAAAATAATACCATTCACCCACAATAAAGTGAT
>NW_004524694.1:8659229-8660077 GCF_000260255.1 Octodon degus | reverse complement strand
TGGATGAAATGCAAAGAGACCCTCGTACAATTTAGCGAACCAGCCATTTGAGTTGAAATGTATTAAACCTTGACTCATTTACATCAATATGTACGCAGTTGTCCTCCTGGATCAGCCTTTACACAAGTTACTGGGTAGAAATTTTTTGTCACACGGATATGAAGGTGTTCCACTGACATTTATCGTGTCCCACCCTGTATCTCTCCCATATAATGAGCTTGTAAAACCACTCCAGAGAAAGAAATGCATAAAAATAATGCTGGGAAGAGTTTGTCCCCTCTTTATTTTACCCTGGAGTCAAGTCAGAGGAATGTAAATGATTCTGATTGTAAAGTTTGGCTTTACACAATAGTGTACTGGGAAAGTTTATTAAATGGGCCTGAGCAATGACCTAATAAAGCACGAGGCATAATGTTTAGAGGCAGATGGTCCTTAGCTAAATGTAGGTGCTCTGTAACATTGGCGGCTTGCCCCGGGGGTACTCTTTAATCATTTTATATCTCATTTTGTACAACTGTCAAGGAGGCCTTAATCATATCCATGTGTTATGATTATTGAAAGAGCAGTGTGCATATAATAAAGCACTTAGATAAATAGGAAACAGAAAACAATGTCAGGGATGTTTTGTTATTGTTTTGCAAAACCAAAACCCTAGTCCTCTCATCATCAGTCTATGTGTGGGAGAAACATTGATTTTACCACACACAACATAGTCATTGTTCAATTAAAGTTAGAGGTTTTAAGTGGAAAATAACATTGGTCTCTGGCTTCATTACAGGTATGAGTTACACATAAGCAAGGTTTTCTTGATCGGTGTGGTTGTGCACACCTGCAGTTTCAGGAATCGG
>NW_004524694.1:8651562-8658284 GCF_000260255.1 Octodon degus | reverse complement strand
GGTCTGGTAGATGCCAAATGGTCAAATCTCTTCCTCCTGAAAAGCATCTGTGGATGTTCACAGAACTATTCTTTGGAAAGCACATAGTTTTAAATCCTCCAACTGACTAGTCTTAGGGGCCTCTCCTGCCCCTTCGTTCTCAGGACCCAACCAAGCATCCTGCTGACCTTCTCTATTTGGCACTTACCTCCCTCCTGATGCTGTCATCCTCTGGGACGGAGGTCTCTCAAGGCGAGTCTGCTGGTACTCATCTTCAAGCTCTGTAATTGGCCAAAGGAGCTATACTTACTCACTGCACCGGTTCGAGGCTCCTTTTTCATTGCCTTCTCTCCTTATTCAGTGGTAGCCCTGGCCAAACCACTCATCCCTTCACACTTGTGAGTAAAAGCCAGTTTCTATAGATTCCTCTAAATTAAATTAAATCATTGGAACATTGCCTTAAAATTTCCCCCATCTACTTTATTTATTTGGGGATGTAGATTCTCTCCTTCCCTTGATTATGATATATAGATTAAATTTTGTCTGTGTATTATGGATGCTTTCTAAAAATACCTAATACCATCTCTTCACCAGTGTCTATGATTTTTTTTAGAAACTCTAGAAGAGGGCAACGACCTATGCATCCTATAGTCAGTGTTATAGTTCCCAAGCTGCTGTCCTTGTCTTTGCCTTGTCCTTGTCCGTTTCTTCTCCTCCCTTTTCCCCTTAAATGTCTTGATAGTGTCTTTTTTGGTCAAAAGTCTAGAAGAGGAAGTTACATTTAACATCTAATTTCAACTTTCAAGAGAGTTTAAGGGACTTAATAATGTCATTGTAAGGGCCAGCCACATAGTTCAGTAGATTTAAGTGCCTGCTTAGGCAGGCAGACACAGCAGCTGGGTTCAATCCTCTGCATGTTGTGCTGGCTCTGCCCTGAAGGCATACTGAGTTGGTGGGCTTGGTAGTGAGCACCTGTAATCCTAGCTCTTGGGGGGCTGAACACAGGCAGATCACTACAAGTCCAATCTACATAGTGAGACCCTGTAGACACTGTATTAAATACAAAAAAAAAAAAAAAGGCATTCTTATTTTTTTTTTTTTTTTTTTAAGGGAGGAATGGTTTATTTAGCTTATACCCATTGGAGGCTTCAGTCCATACGTAGCTGGCTTCAAGAGGGAGTGGCACATGGCAGAGAGCAACCTTTCAAGGTGGCAGCAAGGAGCAAGAGAGTGAGAAGGGAAGCAGCCCAGGCAGCTAGCTAGCAACTCCTCCCTTTTTACACTGTAGGGCAAGTTACCTGTCCAGGGAAGGTGCAGCATCCAAACCCACAGTAATCAATCCCAAACTCCAGAAGCCACCCCATGACTGTATGAGGCTTTGGGGGACACCTATACACAAACCACAACATTCTGCTCCTGTACTCCCCAAGATTCATGCACATCCCTTTATACAAAATACATTTTAGTCCATCTCTAAGAGTTGCCAAAGTCCAGCAATTTCAGCATTGCTGAAAAGTCCAAGTCCTAAGTCTCCCCAAACATCCAAACCAAACTCCTAGCTCTGAGCCCCTGCACAAATGTAAAGTTAAACACTTCCAACATTCAGTGGCACAAGATAAATATTAACTTTCCAAAAGGTTCAAACAACAGAAGAATACAAAGTAATGGGACCAATACAAGTTTAAATTCCAGCAGGGCAAACAATAAGTCCTGTAGGTCCATGTGGAACATCCAAAACAATCTGGGGCAATTGTAAGTTCCATGTGGCTCCACCCCTAAGGCACTCTTGAGGTAGCTGCCATGGCTTCTTTCTTAGGCCAGCTTTGCTCCCTCTTTGCAGTTTCCCTTAGATGATCTACATTCTGAGATTTTCCAAACTTCTGGGGTTTGCACTGAATAGGCTGCTCACTCACAGCTTTACACACTACCCTCTCAGGGGCACACTGCCTGGCCTCCCAGGCCTTCTTCTGAAATCTGGGTGGAAGCCTTCTTAACCTCAGAACTCCTGCATTCCGCATGCACCTAAAATCAACACCACATGAATGATGCCAAGGTCTGCTGCCATCTGATGCAGTAGCCAGGCTTTTCTTTCTCTTGGCTTGTTGTTCTGTTAATAAGTAGGGGCTGGGGAGATGGCTCAGTGGAATAAGTGCTTCTCTGGCAAGCGCAAGGGCCTGAGTTCAATCCCCGGTTCCGCCAAAAAAAAAAAAAAAAAAAAAGTAGTAGAACTGCAAGCAAATTACAGGTATTTCGATATAACAAGTTTTATTTTTCATCTTAAATATAAATTATATACACACGTACATGCATACAACCCTTTCAACAGCATGCTGTCCTTTGGAGCAAGGCATAGTGACCAGAGTCCATACAAAACCTATGTAACTATCCCTGTAATATTTATATAATTATATTTATCATTTTGTGTTGAACTATATAATTATAACATATAATTCCAAACATATTAAGCCACATATATTTCTATTAATTCTTCTTCACTTCTATATTTAAAGAATAAATAAAAGGAAGAATCATTTTAATAAAATTATTTTTTATTCAGAAGAAAAAGAATCACAAGACAAAGATGAGGCTGGTTTTTCTTCAAAACGCTGAAGTACAAAGCACGGGGCCTTCAAAAAAGAAGAGAAGAACCCCAGCAACTACTAGTATCTAAGATATCTGGATTATTTTTAGAAGATACTTGTCTTTCTGGAGGGAGCAATCTTACATGACCTCTAAATTTTAACTTCTGAAACTGCCTCTGAGATCCTGCACTGCCAGGAGTTTTAGCACTGTCCTAAGTTTCTAACAGTTTCTAATTTGCTTCCTGTAACTTCAAGAGAAAACATATGCAATAAAATAATGTAACTGGGAAACAAAGGCCCTGTCTTGCTGTACCCTGATATGCAATCGCAGTAACTTTTAGTCAGTTCTACACATCCAAAACATAATACACATAAATTACGTACAATAAAAGCAACATATTTACTTATCATATATCCTCTATACTCACCTGCTTGACTTATCAAACACATGCTTCTCTGTTGCCCGAGGTGCCCAAAGTGATGGAAAATACAACAAGAACAATTCAAGCCCCAGCAGATTCTGTTAGCCATCTTTTACGCGTGTAAATTCATCTGACCATTCACACTCAATATGTACCACTTTTTACATCTTCATTCTGAAACAATATAAAGAATTGATTACAGTGTATTGTTTTATTTTTATCTTGCCTATCAGTGCCTCATATTGAAGAAGCTGAAGCTATCTCTGTTTTTGTTTTTCTGCACTGAATTTCCCACATTGAGCCCTGGAGCCAGCAGCCTATGGGCTGAAGTGTGTGCAAACTGTGAACCAAAATAAACCTCTCCTTTAGATTGTGGAGATCAGATATTGTGTCTCAGTGATGAACAAAGAAATACAAACTCCAAGTTTCATTTATCCAAGATCTCAAATAGTGCAGGTTTCTCACAGAAATTATGAACACCATCTAAATTGAAACATAAGCGGTATTGTTATCCTAGTAGCACTCCAGAGTTATAACATTTTGCTTCACATCTACTAGCTACAAACCACCGATCTGATTACCATACTTTAAATAGGAATTTTTCTCTGTGTGACACACTAGAAATGTTTATCCTGGTTCACTTTTACATTGTTGTGATAAAATAGTATATCCTAAAAAAAAAAAAAAAAAAAAAACAAAAAAAAAAAAAAAAAAAGTATATCCTAAAAAAAAAAAAAAAAAAAAAACAGAATTTCCCGCATTGAATACACTGATTCATGTACACCTTACAGTAGCTTGGTGATTGAAACTATGCCACCCAAGTGCTCAGCATCCTTAGGGCACCATGAAGAAAGGAGTTCCAAATCCATTTTTTCAGATAACTTTCTTTAACTACAAGGGTTTGTGACGCTATGTTCCCTGGGTAGAGATGGTCGATGTAATTAGCAAAGCTTAATTCCTGTGCCGTCTTGCCTCTCCCTGCTAACTTCACTGCCTTGATTTCTTGATCTTTTTCCTTCCTCTATTTCTCTGAACATGAGCACAGTACATAATTTTACATTCCCTATGTGGGGTTCTTACATGAACGTAGCACATCTTAATTCTGCTTTGCATCTCCTTTCTCTTTTCTCAATCTCACTCCCTTTATTTCTTTATTCCTTTCCATTTGAAGAAGTTCTAGCTCCCTAACTCCTTTTATCTATCGCTTATTTTTCTCTCTATACTTTGGGTTTCCCATATAACAGAAACCATGGGATATTTAAGCTTTTTTGTCTGATTTAATTCACTTAAGATTATTGTCTCAAGGAGAAACCATTTTCCTACATTTTTCTGTTCCAAGTTTACTTTTCTTTATATAAATCCACTTCTAAAGTCCTAAAATCACAGATGCTATTTAATCATAAAATATGACTTCTGAAGCTGTGATATAAAACTTCCAAAAACATGCAGGATGGTTATCTGCAAGGAAATTTTTAAAAGTACATGAATTAATTCCCTTTGTTTCAGCAGAATACTCTTTTATCATGTGCTACTTTGTTTCTTCATCCACCTCTCTTTTTTGTGTTCAGTCTTCGTAGGTTTCTTTCCTTCATATTGACAAACTAGTTTCATTCAAGAACATCGATGCATGAAGCACAAAGCAGAAATACCATGTGAACAAGACAATCTGACTGAGTGAAAGATTTAATTTTGAACACACAACTCATTCAAATTCATCAAGACATGTCCCTGGGGTATGGTTGTCTTGCAAGGAAAGGAAAACTAAGGGAAACAAAGGACATTTGTAGATATAAATGGAAAGAAGAAAGTGTGCAGGTACTTAGTGATTTGTCAGAACCTGAAAAACAAAGACCATAAAGCTGGAAAGAATATTGCTTGAAAACAGTAGTGTTGTATCTTCTGAAATTTTCCTAAGCATATTTCTCCCTAAAATATTCTACGATTTTAAGTTCCAAGAATTGTGACGTTTAGATCTAAATTAGTTTATTAATTGAGCAGACTGAATGCTAACCTACTCTATTTTAGCAATTAATAAGAAAAGACTACGGATTTAGCTATAAAACGTACCTTGTACTGATTTGATCTCTTATTTACTCTGTACTGGGCAATCATCTTGCATAAGGTGAACTCTTGCTCACCCTATATTTATACGATGTGTATGTGGAATGAATATTCTGTTAGTACATCCATATTTCACTTATTGTTTCTAGCATAATATACTATTTGAGAATTATTCTTATGACACTTGTAAGTATTTTCATCGTTCATTCTAATAATCTTATTCTAAAAATCATCATCAATATCATTACATTAGAAATATAATAACATTCCTTAACCATAAATAATCCATTTTACAACCTAACCTAAACCTACATATTTTTGCAGACTAATTTTAAAATGTGTTCTCATCATAACAACATAATAAAATTCTTTAGATTTCATTTATTGATGCATTGATTTATACATAAATTACCTCATTCTTTAAAAGCCTTGAAATGTCTGTTAGTGATGCTTTCACTTAGTGGAATTACCTCATTGGTAGAAGAATTGGACCCCAAAACACAGATCCACCATCGCCCCTGGGAGGTGAAGAAGACATAGGATGCATTTATCACAGTGATGGCTGAGAATACCAGTTAGTTTACTATAGCCTGTGAGAAGTTTTTTCCAGAAGTTTTCTCTACAAGGCCTTACTTTAGGTTATGCATTTGTAAATCAAGTTCTCTCACATTTAATATGCATAAAATGTTACTATGGGTAGACACAGGCAGAGTTACAAAGTAGCTGCCCTTCTTATAAAGTGGGCATTAGGACCGTCTATGAAGGAGTTGACATATGTCTAATTTTAGCATTATTTGTGAGCCTTGCTTTAATGGATTCTCTCTTAAATTGAATCATAGTAAACCAGATGCCATACTTCAAACTGAGTGGTAGGTTGTTCTGCTTTTTCTCACCAGACCTTGCCGTCCGGAATGCACTTAACCTGCTCATGCCTCAAGAACTCTAATGTCTATGGATGTCATGGTGCAAACGACTTCCGTTTTCTGGGAGTCTGTTTGCTTATATTGGGTATGGAGCCACCTAAGTGGCACGGTCATTCAACATTGTTTTACTTATTAAATATGATGCTGGTAAGTGAGTGGCTGTATTTAACTCAGTGCCTCACACTAAGGTTGATGGAAGGTGCACATTGCTAAATGTGGACAAGCTACCTCCAGGTAGTATTCTAAATTTTGAGGGGGTCAAAAGGAATTCTACCTGGAAACTGGGTGGAGTGGTAGGGAAGAGTGATATAGGAGAGAAAATATAGATTAAAATAGCTCTTATCTTGAGGCAAATGGAAGTTACTGAAGAAGTCTAATCAGAGATTGAGTTTTGAATAAAGCAATTCCCTTAGGGTTTGTAGAGAATAATATGACTATTTTCCCTAGCTGCATATGTGACTCAAGGTGCCTCCACAAAAATGTATAAAGATTGTGGACAGGATATCATGTCTGCATCTTGTACAGTGAATAACCACTAAGACAACAATATGCAATGTACTAATTAGTGAAACTGTGCTAGTAACTGCTTTTGAAACTGTCTTATTGCTATTTGTTTCTCAATAAAATCCCTTAAAATAAATAAATTTTGAGAAACAGCCCCATTAAAAAAGAAATAAATGGAGGAGAAAAGAAAAATCTTAAGAAAAGCAAAAAAAAAAATGTATAAAGAAACATCAATAACTAACATGTTTTGT
>NW_004524694.1:8650474-8651378 GCF_000260255.1 Octodon degus | reverse complement strand
TACACTGAAAGGTACGCATAACCTCCATGCACTGGAATACACTGAAAGGTACGCATAACCTCCATGCACTGGAATACACTGAAAGGTACGCATAAGCTCCATCTATCGCACTTCAGGCATCGTGTTGCAGTGCCATATGCACACGCATGTTTATAGCAACAGTTCTTGATGCCAAAACATGAAAGGGACCTAAATGCACATTCAAAAGTTGAATGGATAAAGGCAATGTGGTATTTACACACAGGGGACTACTAGTGTGCTCTGGAGCAGGGTAAATTTGAGCCATCTTCAATCCACATCATTAAGTGAAATAAGTCAGTCAAGAGCTTAAATACTGTACGTTTTTTCTTTAATGAAAATCACAAAGTATAAGTAAATCAAAGAAGAAAAAAGTAGAAATTGTAGAACCGATAAATCTTTAGAAGAAGAGGAGTAGGTTAAGAAATACTGGAAAAAGAGAAGGGGAAATGATGTAAAAATGTGGAGTGCAAATGGGTTGAATATCCCCTCTAAATCCTTTACTAGGTAACACAACTTGTATTAACAAACAAAAAAAGAAACAAGTAATCACCCTTTGCTCTACAGGAACGATATCCAAAATTGTCTACAGGTGTTCCTCAAACAAATTTACCACCATTGAAAAACATGGTATTACAAAAAACAAGAGCATTGAGATAGAAGGGCACAAACCAAATAGGAGGATCAAATGTCACACACAGATTAGGGACCTGCATCCAATGGTCCTTATCTGGCTTCTCACCAAACTCATTTATATTAAAAGTGTATCCACCTGAAAGAAACATATCTAACTTCCCTAGCCATTTCTAAACTTTACTCAAACTTGATGTACTTTTTTAGTAATGTTTCATAGTTCTTTCTTTTTTCTTTTTTTTTTTTTTTTTTT
>NW_004524694.1:8643808-8650187 GCF_000260255.1 Octodon degus | reverse complement strand
GTCTAGCAAGATAGCTCAACAGACTAAGCGCCTATTTAGGCAAGCGCAGGGACTGGGATTCATCCTAGGCACCACATGCAGCGCTGGCTTAGTCCCCAGTTGACCACTGAGACCCAATGTAGTGGAGCAGGCCTGTAATTACAGAGTTGGAGAGACTGAAAATGGGAGGATCAGTACAAGTACGAGCTGTGTAGTGAGAACCCGTATCAAGTACAAAACAACAACAACAACAACAATAAAAACT
The DNA here is from genome assembly GCF_000260255.1 of Octodon degus. Taxonomy (NCBI): domain Eukaryota; kingdom Metazoa; phylum Chordata; class Mammalia; order Rodentia; family Octodontidae; genus Octodon; species Octodon degus. The sequence goes on along the minus strand of NW_004524694.1, from coordinate 8,649,943 downwards.
ATTCTGAGCTCTGTAATAGGCAAAGGAAACTCAGATGCAAACACCACTACCAGCCACAAAAAGGTGTTGGATATTGAACTTTCCTTCATGTTAGTCTGAGATAAAATGGTAATTTGTCCCAATTATGAAGGGACAGAATGAAGAGAGAGAGGAGATCTGTACTGAAAATATAAAATTCTGCATATATTTTATCCTTAACCTTTATAAACTGTTTTTTAAGTAAATCTATAGTTTTGCCAAAAAAATCAAATAAACTTCCGTATTATAAATAGATCAGTGTGAGTGTTAAATTGGCAGAAGTAACCTAACCATTGTGAATTGTTATTACATGATCCATTGTGATAGTCATGAAAATTAAAAAAAAAAAAAGGAAGAGGGGAAAAAAGCAAGAAGGAGAAGAGAAGAAAAAAAAAAACAGAAAGCAAAGAAAAAGGGCTCTTGGATCTCTTTACCACAGAAAGTTGTATTCACAGGACATCGATTTTGTTTTCCTTCATTTTTCTATGACATTGGTATTTTTTCTATTTCCTTTTATTGCAGAAGTTACTATAATTACTTATCATGTTAACATGGATTTAAATTGTTTTTAATGTAATAATTATTTAGATAACTCAAAACAAGAATGAGTACTACAAGAGCCAAATACGTAATTCAACACTTACATAATTTTCAGAGAAAATAAGCCTAGAAAAGAATTGAGTTTTTTAAGACATATTTAAGGCAGTATCTCACTGACCACTTGCACCCTCTTCATGGCACTTGGCAGGGTTTGCTCATCCATAAAGTATCCACTGTGAGGTGGTTATGTAGTGCCAATGTGGAAAACCAGCATTCTGAGGAGGAAGCCTGTGAAACGTAGAGAGGTAGTGAGATCTTGCATGGAAGTGCAAAGTAAACAAGTAAACAAGGCTGGGGATACAAGTCAGTGTGAAGACCCTGGCTTCCATCACCAGGATTGAAAGAAAACTCCTTGTCTATTTATGTCTCAGTTACTTTTTATTCCTTTCTGGGACAAAATACCCGACATGAAGGAAAGGTTTATTCAATTCACAGTGGAAGTTTCAGTCCGTACTTGGCTGGTTCTGAGGCAGAGTAGCACAAGGAGGAAGGCAGTGGTTCTTAGTGATGGAAAACAGCAAAGATCAAAGGGAGCAGCAGCAACTGCACTTTCTTGTGAGCCTCTCTCCCCTCTTACATTATAAGCAGGCTGCACTGGGACGGGGTGTAGAACTCACACAATATCCACGCCTTTTCCTTGCACAGGTTCAGGATATTTACAAAGTAAGAACCCTGGCTCCCTGCTGAGTCACTTAATTAAACTTCTAAACTATTCAAATCACTTTATTTAGTAATTATACTTTCTACATTAAAGAATAAAACTAGATACAGTATTATGAGAATCTGTTTATACTAATGTCACTAACAGATTATTTAGTATGACTTGATAATTTTAGACACCGTTAAAGCACTGTGAAACCTTCTTTGTTTTATATTAATCTACAGATATATAAGGTTATCCTTTTCTGTTTAATTTGTTGAATAAGATAGAAACAAACTGTATTATGGACATGGTCTTACTGTCTAAGATGAATATAAACTTCATGTGCTTCAAACATACACTGATATAATAAATCAAATTAAATAAAATGGAAAACTATGTAAGAGATATTTAGTGAAATTTAAAATCAGCAGATACAAATGAATTTCAATAGAACTTACTTTATTGTACATAAATAAAACGGTTTAACAAACTACTTACTGAAGATAACTATTATGGCAATTCTGGGCTCAACTGTCTTTCTTTTCTTTCTTTTTTTGTTTTTTGTTTTTTGTTTTTTGTATTTTAGGGAAGGGTCTACAGGGTGTTCAGGGTCTCACTACTAGATTGGACTCATGGTGATCTGCCGGTTTACAGCCTCCCAAGAGCTGGGATTACAGGTGTGCGTCACCATGCCCAGTCTCAATTGTTGTCTCAGGGAGCCCTGGGGGCAGGGCCATGATGGCAGGCCCGGGGATCGAACCGCAGCCCCTGTGCCTGCTTGTAGGAGCTTTAATCCCCTGAGCTATTTGATCGCCTGCCTGGGCTAAACTTTTAAGAGCACCCACATTTATGTACTGTTTTAAAAAATAAAATTTTTCTCAGAGTAATCAAATTTTATTTGTCTGTGGAAATAGCTTGAGCACATTCTCTAAAAAATAGTGCACAGTGCATAGAGTATTTTTTTACCTCCTTACGCTAATTGCCAATATTGGGAAATTGTAAATATTCAGAAATCTAACAAAGAAGCATGTCCCTAAAAATGTGCTAGATAGCTTCCGTTTAATCCTCTCATCTCTATGTAATACATGTGGCTATATTTTCCAAGACAAGAATATAAGGAAAATGTTTTAAACATGTTTTTATGGCACCCTTTTACAACTCACTGGAATGGCTGTAATAACTTTCACAGTAAGAGATATCTTCCTTCTAGCTACCCGTTATTCTTCATAATTTAGCTTGACTTTGTTTTTATTTCTTGCATCTTCTGTGGAAATAGAAAACAGCTGGTCACCTCCGTAAGTTCAATTTTAACTACATCAACTCAAATTGCTAAAAAGCAGAAACTCAATGAAAGAACTATTATTTGCTTTCTGATACTTAATTGCCAGTTTGCTCTTTCTCACCATGCAAAGAAATGGAAGTTACGTGACTGAATTTAGTGATGGGATCCCTTTTATTGTGTCACATAACCATTTACAAAACCTCTGGCCTTCACTTTTCTAGGTTAAATCATTAAAATTCCCTTAAACTTGTCTCCATTGAAATCTTACTCTTCAGACCTCTGAATTATTTCTGTGAATGTTCTCCAAACTCAAACAGGAAGAAAAAATTGCTGTTACTTGAAAGTGTATTTGTTCATGAACAACAAATATTTAATGACTATGATGAGCTAAGTACTCAGAGTTCATAGAATCAATTTCTACATAAGACATCGTTTTTGGTTTTGAAATGTTAGTTTCTCATGGAAGTTATAATAGCAAACGTAATAGCAACTTGCTAAGGATTTGCTATATGCCTTTGTTCTTTTTAGCATGTTATCTATATTAACTAATTTGTTCTACATAGCACGCCTTTATTTCCCAATAGATGCTAAAAGCAGACAGTAAGCAAATGTAATGACTGCAGATTGAAAAAAAATATATGTATATTATATAATATATATATGTAAGATTGTTCCTTGATTGGCTGGCTTAGGAAAAACTTCATTTCAAAATTGTAATTGACTAGGAATGAGTGGAGTCAACTGGCCGCAGAGTTCCGGAAGAATTGCCCAGTCCTGAAAGTCCATGTAGAAATGTTTCCCATGAGCGGGAAGTTGAGTAAAAGCCTTTCAAGATGCGTGAAAGTTGGATGTTGGACCAGGCTCAAGACAGGAGCCTGGTCACCTGGTAGGTGCAGGTAGGGTCAAGGGATAAAGGCTGTTCGCATTTTCTGGTTCTATCTGCAGGGAAAAGCCATTGAATCACAGAGCCACAGAAGTGACAAAGCAGAGTGGATCTTCTTTCTCCCCAACCCAAGAGCAACAATTTGCCCACTATTGAATGCATGGGGGAAAAAATACCTAAAAGACCTCAGAGATCTGATTAAGAGATGATGCAGGCATATATTTCAGGATAAAATCAAGAATTACTACATGCAAAGGGGCAAACATCAATTTGGTACCAGAAATGAGGTAAAGTTTATGCGTGAAAGTTGGATGTTGGACCAGGTTTTCTGATACTTAATTGTATATATATATACATATAGATAGATAGACAGGTAGATAGATAGATAGATAGATAGATAGATAGATAGACAGATGTTTAAGGGGCACCTCTTAGCTGAAAGCATTTTGTCATGCTGGAAGATCGATTCCAGGACCTGTGCACTGACCTGTATCCCAAGCATTATTTGAGACAGGGTCTCATTACATCACTAATCTGCCCAGGACGTGGTCTCACTGTGATCCTTCTGCTTCAGTGTCCCAGAGTTCTGACCCATGGCCAACTGTCTGAACATGTTTTACTGGCTGGAACACATGGCTTCTTTCTAGGTATGTTAGCCATTGCCTTGCAAACATCTAGAACAGTAGAGGTGAATGAAGTACAAAGGAAGATATCATAAGATATTTGGATTTTTATTTACTTTACTAAAGTCAAAGTGAATGTGCTCCCCTTTTGTTGGCCATGAATTTTAAGTATAAAACCCCATTGCTGATTTTTTTTTTCTCAGTCAGAGTTTCCTTCTTTCTTTCTTTTATCTTCTTTGCAGTACTGGGCCTTGAACTCAGGACCTTGCACCTGTAAGGAAGGCACTTATCCCACTGAACTATCCCCCCAGCTGTTGGTCAGGAACGTTAAATTTGCCAACTCACTTGATTTTGTGTTATTTATTGGTAGACAGTGCTTGATGTTTACTAAAGTTTATTATTTATATTTTATTATTTTATTGTCATTGAAAGGGTATTTGAAAAGAATCATAGTCAACATTCCTTGTCCAGTCTAGGTTGTTTCTATCTACTCTCTGTTTAGTGACATAATGTAAAGGAGACAGACGAAGTAGCTCTTTTATATTTATGAATTCGTGGTAGGAAAATCTAAATTAGCCTAGAAAATGAAAACAATAATCAATTTACATGGGACACAGCAATGTACCAAGGAGCTACTTCTGAACAGAAGTTGTTGACATAATTTTCTTCTATACAGCAGCAACCCATATTGCAACGTAAACTAATACAAACAAAAAGACCAAAACACAAAACAGTAACACACACCCAACAAAAAGTGAAAATCTACTCTTTCTAAATTTTTCTCTGATGCCCCAGCATGAATTGTTGTCTTCAATCAGCATTTTCATAAGGACTTCTGCATGTTTTCATTTAGCCAATCTGATTGGATAAAATAGTGTATAATGATTTGCGTACCTTAGATCAGATCTACAAAAGTAAAGGTTAAAAGGGATAAGGATACAAGTTTATGGTGCTAGTCATTCAAACTTCATTACACAGGACTTATATTTTTGTCCTGTTCTGCTTTGCTTTAGACAGGAGAAAGGAAGGCAGCCTGAGTCACGTACCAGGAGTCATAATCCACTTAATTGGAGCTTGAAGATGCAGCAGCGGGCTGAGTGGCCTGATAAGGTGTTCTCTCCAATTCTTGATCTGTCTGTGGGTGGTTAAGAGGCTGCTTTCAGATAAGGACGTGGCCACAGGCAAAACCTGCTAGATTATTATAAATTTAGAAATCATAAAATAGTTTAAAGCTGTCTAAATCATTTTTGATATGCTTATGGACTCAAACACCATGTTGTTAATGTCTGCCATGTGAAGGCTTTTTGTTTTGTTAGAATTCTTCATTATTTTTTTATCCCATAGAATGTAAGTGCAGCAAAGAATGTGCCTGGCTTATGGTTTTAATCTCTACAGCTATATCACACAATAGTTTGAAGTTTAGAGATGATAGATATCACAATCGACAGCACGCCTGTGCATGCTAAACCTTCTGCAGATATTAAATGGCACAGTCGTTACTGGTTTTACTCCCAAAAGCTTATCAAGTAGTTGCAGGCAGATAAATAAAAATATGTTACTCAAGTTTGATAACATTTTATAGCTCTCTAAAAAGTCCTTCAATTAGTTCTTGGTTTACACCTGGCTCTTCAAATAACTATAAATATAAAAGAAACAGAAAATAACTCCTAGTGCCGCCCCCGCCCCCGGGGCACGCTGAGATGGCAAGTGAGACTGGGCGTGGAGGCACGCGCCTGTAATCCCAGCTCTTGGGAGGCTGTAAACAGGTGGATCATTATGAGTCTGAACTAGTAGTGAGACCCTGAACACCCTGTAGACCCTTCCGTAAAATACATAAAACTAAATAAATAAATTAAATAACTCTGAACAAATCAAATATGAGATACACAACTGTGATTGTATTGAAGTTAGAACCATCATAAGCTATAGTGAATTTACTTATATAATTTTTAGACGTGAAAATTCGGTTTTTCAATATCTATAATGTATGTCTAAATTGATGTAGACAATATTTATATTTATTATTATACTAGATGCATATGCTAATATATTATATACATATTTATAGATCTTTCTGCTTGTTTCT
>NW_004524694.1:8633439-8642573 GCF_000260255.1 Octodon degus | reverse complement strand
GTGGTTTTAATTTAGATAGTAGCAGCCATAAAGTGTTAGTGTTACTATGCTTTGCAGCATACAGAAATTTATAAGAAAGGAAAAGGAAAACTCAGGTCTATGGGGGCCTTAGAAATATATCTCATCTACATACAAATTGTACAATAATCTGTAGTTCATGCTCATGACCATTCTCAAGACCTCAGTGACAAATTATTGCTTTCAATAATTAGAGCGCAATGTAGACTACTTAAGAAATCAACAGTTTCTCTATTATGTATTTCCATTGATTATCTTTTATTTCAAACTACCACCATCTCCAAAATAAATATTTGAGCCTTTCTTATAATAAGGAACGAGTAAATGAAATTTTCTTTTCTTAAAGTTTCTTGAAATTTAGAAAAAAATGACGTTGAATTCTGGAATCAAACAGAAGGAGACAGATGAGTTGACATCTAACCATGGCTGAGCTCACACATTGGCCTCGGGCTGACTCCACGAGACTTTCATTTTCAAACAAGAAAATTGTGATTGCACATGGAGATTTGCTTGTTTTGCCCCTGTGTGGCTTAGTGCAAACATTCATGCTCCAAAGGCACAGTATTTATTTAAAAATGAATGTGACCTTCTTTCTCTATGTAACTCCAAAAGTGCACAAGCTAAAATAGATTTTTCTCCACTTAAATATAAAACACAAAAATATAAATTTTTGTCATAATTCAACAGATATTTCACTCTCAGTACCTTTGAGCATAGATTTAGGAAGCAACAATTGTTCACAAGATAAGACACAGAAAATCTCCCAAATACTTCTGATTGTACCATTAATCATTTAAGGGAATGAAATCAAGTTCATATCTTCCTTACTAGATGAACAATATTAGCATTTTCACTTTCTTTATACAAATTTAGACCTCAGTTCAAAACCCATACTGCAATATCCTGCTCTAGGCATAGTACTACAGTTCTGCAGTGACCTTACTCACTTGTGTGAAAGCCCTCTCTGAGGGGCTGAGGTTGTTTGCTGTACCACATATTAAGGGTTAATGAATGAGCTCATGAGAAACTGTATTAAAAAACTCAAAAGTATAAGGTGATACTTAATATTTTCACATTGCCATTTTAAAATGGCTTTTTTTCCATTATTTTAATCATTTTCTTTGTGTGAAATGTTAGCTTGTTTGGTGAAATTTAATATCTATGCTTATCGAAAAAGCTAAAATACTTAAACAGTACTTCAAATGGAATTTTTTTCATTTTCATATAACCACATTCTAGATTCTTTTGATTTCTCAGAAAGATTGCAAAAAGAGATTGAAGGTGGCACCATTTGTTTGAAATATTATGGTTAAAAAGTTCAACACATTTTATGCCAGTTATTTTAATGTATTTCAATAAATTTATCAAAGAGATCATAAATTCATTTCCCCACTTTGTTATTATTGATTATGTCAAAATGGCAGTGAAAGAAGTGTAAATTCTGCCAGTTATTCTGTGGGTCGTTTCAGTTGCTCATTTAACAACTGGAGAAACAAGACTAGAGGCTCGAGTTACTCAAAGCAGCAGTCAGATTTATGCCATCTTCTTAATCATTTAAAAAGGAAAATGGGCAATTATTTTCTAGGATAGAGAAATACAATGAATAAAGTATAAATCTCAGTAGTTTGGTATTCATGTTAATGACAGCTGTATTAGCAATAAGAGATGTTTGAAAATCTGACTTTGTCATTTTTCAAAGTTAGTATGTACTTTTTTATTAATTTCCGTAATTATTTGTGGTAGCGGGATTGAATTTAGGGCTTTTGCACACAATGTTATCTTTCCTGCTGAAAAAGGAAAAAGAAAACACTATATAATTCTGTTCTCTGTGTTTTCCTGGTCCAGCTGTGGTGCTAAATTGCCAAGGCAGGACTCAGTCTTTCCTGGTCCTCATGGTTTAGGGCCACAGACAGCTGGGATTACGGGTGCACACCGGAAGTCCTGGTAAATTAGTATATTTTTAGAGCATTTACAATAGTTAACTTTCCAGGAGCTGAAATATAACACTGGATGCAATTGAAAGAAGATGTTCAATTTGGTTTCTGGTTTTAATTGTTCAGTAATAATCACCTGTTTGCCTGGAAGGAGCATCTTGGCAGAAGGACAAGGTGGCCCTTAGTTGCCTAGTTCTTGGCAGCCAGGAAGCTGAGCAGGGCACAGTGCTGGAGAGAAGGAACTGGACCAAATGTAGTACGGAGGCCTGCATGACCTGCCGTGGCACACTGGGAGGCGTGCTTGACAATGCACTAGGTGTTTTCTCATCAAAGAAGATGACATTCCAAGATAATGATCAAAGCAACAATATCACTCAGTTTTCACTGGGGTTACTCAAAGCAGGACCTCATACTCCTTGAGTTCCACACTCAGGTGGAACACTATCTCACGATAGTATTAACGAAGAATATGTTTCACATTCTTATTCCTTTCCAACTCATTAAATACAAGTCCAAATTCTTAGATTCCTATACCTTTGATTTTTTTTAAAATAATCACCAGATGGTGGTGGTTGCAGATATTTCTAATTTACCATGGCATTTTTAGAGACTGTTCCTATGAAATTTTATACTCGGTCTGTGGAGTTTGTGTTACTTCAGGGTTTAAAATAAGAATCCTGGCTTTCATCTCATACTTAGTTTTTCTATGCTATATTATTTTATTTCTTAATTATGATTGTTTATTCAGAGCCATTTCCTATTGCAATGTTGAAACATTCTCCATAAAATTGGTTTCAAACTGTCTTGACATACAACTTTATGTACATTTTACTCAATGAATATACTCAGCAGATTGTATATCTGTTACATCAATCAACATGGGTAAGATGATGAATAATGACAATTTTACGCAATAAGTCTAAAAAGTATAGCTTACTCTAAAACAACCCCATGATTTCTGTGGCTACTTCTTCAGGATGATTCCATGTGCAGCGTAGCTATATTTTCAAACAAATTTTATTCTAGCTCTTACTAACTTCTACAAATAGTGAGTTAAATGTGTCTTCTATATGTTGTTGAGGTACTGTCTGCTTTTGGTTGACAGAATAAGGTGATATTTTCTGGAATTCATGATCCATTCCTGTAATCCTACCACTCAGGTAGGATGCAGGAGGATTTCAGAGACTTCCAGAAAACTTGAGCTACATAGTAAGATCCTGTCTGAATATCTCAACATATATATATATATATATATATATATATTTATATATGTAATATGCATATTTATATATTCACATTAGTTTTAAAAATATACTTATATTGAACTGTATCTATATTTTACCTAACAATTTATATGTCCTTATTGTGCAGCAGTTGTTCAGATATGAAATACTGGATTAAATTATGATTACCTACCCATGCAACATTATTTGTGGAACTTGTTCTTGAATGTGATGGAAGTTTTGGAGATCCAGACAGTGTCATGGTAAGAATACCAAAGTAGTGGTGGCAGAAATTATATTCCATTGTACATTCCTTTTTAAAAATGTATTTGGTACAGGGTCTCACTGTGCAGCTCGAACTTGCAGTGATTCTCCTGTTTTCAGCCTCCCCCATGCTGGGATTACAGATGTGTGCCACCACTTGTGGACCTGTGCCAGTTTAGCATGCCCCGAGGTGGGGCCGGTGCGGCACATGGTACCCGTTCAAAGTTCCAATCACTAAAACTGTGTGGTAAGACCAAGTTGTGAAAATGTCTAAGGAAGGTTCTTATAGACTTTGTACCTCCATGGCTGTATTCATTGAAAGAATCTGTAGATCACAATATCCCTTTGAGATGATGCTATTGGTTAGGAATGTGAAAGCCATGTGTATGCAGTTCAGTTTTTTAAATGTTTCTCAGAGCACAAGGGCACGCATATGCTTTCTAACTGTTCATATTGATATTCCTGCACCAAACATAGCCATCATCAGCCTGCACCATCATTTCAGCCGTAGAATCTGTCTACTGGGGCACTGTCTAGAGGCACAGTATTCATGGAGGGCTTCTGTTTTCTGTCCTGATCTAAAGCTAATCAAAATAAATGATTAGCAGTCTGTACATGGCCTCCTGCAACATACCATGTGTAAATTGTGAGGGGAAAGTATGGCTTAATATTAAAGAGTGGTTTCTCACTTAGCTAAGAAAAGCAATGAAAGGCACAATGTTGTGCCCATCCTCCAAATTGCCAAGAAAGTTCAAAGAATACTTACTGCTAATCTTCCTCCAAGAGTAATGTAATATATTTTTGTGGATGCCAAATTTTAACATTTTGCATTAAAAAACTAAAGAAAATGATTATGAAATAGCTACTGTTTTTAAGCCACGTAGCATTATTTAAATGCAACATAAACATAGTATGTAAACAGGACCATGTCATAACTTAAACTGAAAATCAGTTTTTTGCTTGAGTACTTATAGATTTCCCATAAAAATATGCAGACAATGTATCACTTCAAATATATGAATTATGCTTTAAAACTATGATGAATCTTGATCTTAATTTGGTGTACTTTGCTTTCTTTTTAGAAATATAGAATGATGGAACACTGATAATTCGTATGTATCGAAAGGCTTTTGAAAACTGTAATTTAAGAAATACTGCATTGTCAGTATTCCAAGATATACCCATAAATAAAAGGAAAATCGAGGAAATCCTCTATCATTTGTAATTGTGTATCATTTCTTTCTTTGATACTCTTGATTAATTATTTGCACCTGTTACCATTGAATCCTCCTTTACAAGAATATTTTTTCTTAGACTGTTGAGGCTCACATATTACTAGTGAGGGTATTTTTAAGCTCTGAAGAATTTAAGGTAATTCTGCAATTCTTTAACCAAGGGTGGAAAATTTTGAAAATGAAAACATACTTCCTTCAATGTACTTGATATATATTTTCCTAATTGAGTGATTTAAGAAGTAATTTTAGGTTTAATGACATCTGCCTTGTGCCTGATTTATAAATGCTATTGTTTAAAGAACATAAAAACCCAGAGTTACTAAGATGATCCAGCTCGAAATCTAAGTGGAAACTATTTAAACAATTGAAGCATTCATTTTAAGAATAGACGTAGAAAGGCCTAACTTCTGGGACTACTACTACTATTACACAGTGACTTTATGAACAGCCCAGTCTCCTAGTAAAATCTAAGGCACACTTGAGGGTCATTACTACTTTGCTGTATCTGAGGGGAGCTAGGCATTGTTTTTCCAATGTTTCATGCCGATTCTAAGAAAAATATGCTGAAATAACAAGGGTACATGGTAGCAGGACAACTCCAAGGAAAAAAGGTTGTAGGGCTGGAGATATAGCTCAGAGGTCTAAGTGCCTGCCTGGCAAATGCAAGTACCCTGGTTTGATCCCCAGTTCCGCATGCCATGCCCTCCCTGGAAACCCAGGTGTGTCATGCCAGTCAACGAAACTGGGCATGGTGGAGCATGCCTGTAATCTCAGTGCTGGGGAGGCTGAGACAGGAGGATCACTATGAGTCCAAGCTGCATAGTGAGACCCTTCACACACACACAAAAAAAAAAACTTTAAAAAAAGAGTAGAAAAAAAAGGTTATAATAAGTTTCAGTACCACAAAAGGCATATGCAATTAAATTTAATAGCTAATAGGAAAGATTGTAAAGTTTCTTCTGTTAGTAAATTGAAGTCAAACTGCCAAAACCCTAATGGTAAACTTAATCAGCATGCTGTACCACTTGTAATACTTTTCCTTTAATTCTAATTTGTGCTTTTTTAAAAAAATAAAAATAAACAGTATATCCTTATATGATAGACAAGATGGAATAGCTGAGAGAATTTATGAATGTATAGATATTGAGATCAGAGTCAGACTGTAGAAATGTTTACCTATTAAAGATTGTAAAGGAAGATATTAGGGAAGAGAGACACAAGCAAGGTACACTCATGAGCTATGCCATGGTGTTAAATTATACAGACTGACTGGAATAGAGTTGTATATGAAAATTTATTTCAGTTTCATAAATATGGCTGTTGGAACGACAGAAACAGCACTATATGAACTATAGGGAACATGCCTCATGCGTCACCAGTCTATTTTTACCTTTGTCTGTTTAACCTCTAATAATTTTCTATATTTTTGTCTGACCCAAATAGCATGCTGACCAAACCACTTTAGTGAACCCCACTTTCCTTGCATTCATGTAAAGCTCTAATAACAAAATTTGAGCTCATTCCAATTTCTGCATAAAAGGATGTTTTCCAATAGCAGTCTGAATATATTGTCGCATAAAAATATTTCCTCTTAGAGTTATGCAAATATTTGGTCATCAAAATTCATTAATATCCCTAGCTTTCTTTAGGTCCTGTTTAGATACAGTTGAAGAATAGGTGACCTTACTCATCTTTAAATTAGGAGTAACCTTATTATCACAGCAAGATCTAAGCTACAATTAATGATTACTGTGAAATACAGCTCTGCCCGAAATGCATCATGCTAACGCAGGTTCACTCTACACTTTTCTGAGTTTATCTTGCCAATTAATGACTTTATCCTGCCTTTCCAAGCAGGTTAACATTTTTGCCTTGTACAGGAAGGTTGTTATCAAAAACTTAAACATTATGCTCTATATCTTGGTGAACATTTTGTTAAACCTTGTGGATGACATTCTCCCATCTCTGTGATCTTAGTTCATGAAAGAAAAAGTCAGCGCAGAATGCTTTATCAGCTCATCCTCACATTTCACTTTCTCCCCCATGGGAGACATTCCCATTTTAGCTGACAGCTGTAAATTTTTATAATCACTGTGTGATATCTAGTACTTGCAGTTTGCTGGACACTTTGTCAGCTGTATTGACATTTGATAGCTAGCCTCTACCAAAAAGGACTTTTCAGGGAGATTGGTACTTTTATTCCTGTTGACTTGAAGCAACCCTTTGGTAGGACACACTCATTCTGCAAAGCAGGCAGACTGAGCTCTGTCGGGAATAGCTCCATGCCGATCAATTACAAGTGTCAACGAGGAGATGAGACTGTGACCCTTCTCGGTTACTGTGGTAAACAATACACATCATTCTCGCAGAATCATTGTGTTGAACAAGGTCCAGAGAAAAGCAGAGCTCTTAACATTTTTCATTTTCTTTTATGAATTATGTAATACCAAATCTGACTTTTGTCCTTGTGTTCCATAGAAATTTGCCCTCTTTGATACTGAAATAGAAAGAAAATGAAGCTGGTACTCAAATTTCAACTTTTCTCTCAGAGTTATCCTGAGATTTTATGTATAATGCATATATAAGATCTTTCTATAGACCCTGAATGAGGAAAAGAAAACAAATACTCTTGTCCTTAAAATGTTTAAAATCTTGAACAAATATTTTTCCTAATTTCACATATGTCTTCATCTAACAGGGTTTTTCATGAGAAAATTTTTAAATTTATATGCAATTCAACAATTCAACTTTTGCTTTTAAAAATCATAATTGTCAGCCTAAGAATTTTTCCTTTTTGTGTTCTCCTAAGTCTGAAAGATTTTTTATTTTTATTTTCTAAAATTTATGAAAGTTTACATTTATATTTACAATATTTATAAATCATTTTATGTTAATTTTTGTACAAATATGTGGTTATATCCAGGTTCTTATTATTTTTTTATTTTTAAATGTATTTGTTTATTTTACTTTTTTCAGCAAGAATGAAATTTGTTGAAATTGTATATCTATTTAATTAACTTGTTTTTGTAGCTTTGTTAGTGGGGTATCCTTGTATAACTCTATTTCCAAGTTCTCTGTTTAGTTATATGAACCTATGTGTCTATTATTCTGTATGTACCACACTGAATTACTTGAATCTAAAGTATTTTATAAAAGTTCTGAAATCCCACATTTAAAAAGTTCAACCAGAAAATAAGAGAAAAAATAAAGGAGATGAAGAAAGAGACATTTTACTGAAAATATACAAATGATAAATACATAGAGGACAAGTGCACACAGGAATTATTCCACATTGCTATTCCTTTTCGAAATTCTAGTAAAACAGCATCTAATGAAAATTAAGCGCTATATATTATCAGAAATCTAGAATTTCAAGTAATGCATTGTCAATATAGAACTCCAGCCCATTAAATTCAACAGGGAAAATTAGATACTTCCAATGATTTTAAGGACCCACAGGAACTTTATCGTTCATATGTGACTATAAGATATTACAACCATTCTAGAAGCAGTTTGGCAGTTTCCTACAAATTAAAAAACAATCTTTCACTCTGTCCAGGAGTTGAACTCTTTGGCTGAAAACAGAAGGATCACTACGAGTTCGATCTGTTTGGTGAGACCTTGTAGACCTTGTACTAAATACATTTAAAAAAAAAAAGGAAAGGAAAGGAAAGAAAAAGGAAATGATGAAGACTTTGTTGTTTGCTAGTGTTAGGAGTTGAGATAGAAAGAGTTGCTGGAGGGAGTTCTGGGCTTGTCAAGTGGCCCAGATGAGATACTCCAGGACAGGTGGTTAGATTGTGAGTTCCTTAAGCATCAGTGGTTAGCCATTGGTGCGTTCATGGCTGGGTGGGCTCTTCCGGGGCGGGGCCACACTTACCAGGCGACTCACAGGTGGGATCTTTCCCCACTTGCTGCATCTAAGGGCCATGAGTCCAGTGGCTCTGCTCCATTTCTCCCTCTTGTCGCGTTGCTTCTGCCTCGGAGCAGGATGCCCTTGTCCAGTGAGATCTGATCTCTGGACGACCCAGGAGGAGAACTTGCCTCTGAGAAACTACTGCGCAAAAGAGAAATAAACAACATTATGCCAGCCACAACACTTTTTTAATGTATTCTTGATGCAGTGCTTAATATTGCACAAAAATATATTAGTGTATTTATCCTTAGTTTTTAAATTTTATTATTTTTATTTTAGCATGCTTGTATATTTATTTGCAATATTTTCCTATTTAGACAACTCCTTCCTGCTCTCTATGCCAAAGGTAGTTTATTCTTACATTTTCCAAGCAAAAAGAAACAAAGGAAAAATCCTAGGCAGACGTTTTACTTTTAAACAGAGGATAAGCACCCACATTTCTTTACATTTTGTGGACTGAACTTCAGTCACAAAACTCATTTTATTCAATTTTACCATAAAATGGACATAGAAATCTGAAACATTTTGTCCAAGGCTCTAGAAT
>NW_004524694.1:8619311-8633309 GCF_000260255.1 Octodon degus | reverse complement strand
GTAGGTATGCTCCTGTTTTCAGCCTCCCAAGTGCTGGTGTTATAGGCGCACGCCACTACACCCAGTCTCAATCGCCATCTCAGCCGTGCCCGGGGAGGGGACCATGTCCCGCACAGCACTCCAGGATCGAACCCCAGCTGCTGTGCTCTGCCTAAGCAGGCACTTTAGTCTGCTGAGTTATCTGGCTGGCCCTGGAATATTCCTGGCCAAAACCTAAAGGAGTTTTATTAATCTTTTAATAGCAAGAATTGCTTTTGTGGGCAGTTAGTAGTGTCCATGAAGGTAAGGGAAAATCAGTGCTGATACATGAGATGATAATGTAAGACATTTTGAAAACATTTGTAAAAATCGATACATCTAGTGAGATTTGTTTAAGTAATTAAACAGTCACATGAATCATAAACTTCCCAAAGACTGATGTATGCATCATGCTCTCAAGGAAAAAACTGAGGCACATTTACCAGATCAACGTTCTAAAGAAGGGAGAAAGATCACAAAATACTTTCACATAGCTTAGACAACAGTGACAATGTCTGAATGTCAATGAGTTACTTGTCTTAGTATTAATTTCCATTAACACACTGGAAGATTTCATTCCAACACTTCAACTTCATGTTTCAGTTATATGGAATTTTGGTGTATGCATTAGCTTTTAAGCAAGTATGAAAATGCCTGTGTTTACAAGATTGTATAAGCTCAATGAGAAATGGGAAAAGTGAAAAAGAACAAAATCAAAAATAATCTAAAAGTGAAACTATATTTATATGTACTTGAAATAATACTAAGAAGAAAAAAAACAGCCTAAGTAAGTTCATATGTTCTATTTAAGAATAAATTGTGCTAGCATCATGAGGTTTTGTCCAATTATTTTACTTCTTTCGACACTTCTCAGAAACAAAAAGAAATGTGTTAGCTATTATTGTTGTCACTATTGTCATTATTATCTTTCTAGGCTTTCACCAAAACCTCAAGTTTCCAAAAACTTAGGAAACACTCAACAAATATTTGTGGAGTAAATTAATTCTGCAATTGCTCCTACAAGAGGAGACCATAAGCTACTTAATGAGTGTTAATTAATAATTTCATAGCTAATTGAGAATGCTGTTTAATGTGACAGAACACGCAGTTTTGTTGAATTTCATCTCCAAGTGGTCAAGGTTCAGATTTCTAGAGCTCTGACAATTACACACAGACTCTAAATTATCTTCAGCTCGTATTTACTGCAGCATTTAAACAACAGTATAGAACACTTAAGAAGAAATGATGAAGAAACTAAATGCTTTGTTTTGAACAAGAGAAAACAAATTTGAATAGGTTCTTGTCAGGTTACAAAAACATTTCTCTATTTTATAGCTTCTTGTTAATTAAAGCATATGCCCATAGTATGCAGACACTTGGTAAAAAGTGCTTCTTTTGTAAGTTGAAAGGGAATGATATTTGGTCTTTATAATATTTCTGTTCAAGTATTTTAATAAACTAATTCCTTGAGTAAACTTTAAGTAAAAAAATCTCATTTTGGTCTTACTGTAGGTGATCTTTTCATGAGTTTACATATTCTCCCTAACTCAGCAATTGGAGGATCTTTAATTTTATCTGTCTAACTTGCAGATGATTGGCTAACCTGTCCCGAGCCAGCGGGTTAGTCAACGAAGGTCACCTGGGAGAGGAGCAGGGAACTGAGGAAGGGACAAAGGACAGGAGACGTGAGAAATGGAGACAAGACAGGATTCTGATCAAGTCTCGTTTATTCAAAGGAAACTCTGGGTATATGTAGTGGAGGCATAGGGAAATGACGCTGGCGGGTAAAAGGCGCGAGTAACTAGACAACCGGGCTATGACAGGAAGTCCCACCTCCCGGGCATAGCAGGAGACTTATGGAAAATAGGCGGGGTAAGAACTAGGAGCCTAGCTCAGCAGAGGTAGGGGAGGAAGTCAGCGTCACTAATGATGCTGATGCACCAAGAGAATTTTACAGGTCAGAGGCACTCAGGTGACCATTAAGGGTTATATGGCATGGAGTCATAATGTGGCAGATTCACAGGATTTAGAAAAAGACTGACTTGCAAAAGTATTGGAGGCCTGGAGTTATTGTGCCTCCCACAGATCCCCCTTTACTTTATGTATGTATATAAAATATGGCTTCTGTAGATGGCTGATTCCCTTGAGGGGGCAGTGCCTGTCTTAGGTCGAGGCATCTTCTACACAGACCCGACTCAAACCTTACCTGTCATAGGAGACTAGGATGGCAGAAGGTCCCATTCCTGTCTTAGGCGATGAGTGGTGTCTCATGTACGCCCCTCATTACCCGTCTCTGGTTAGCCTGACCATTTCACCAAGGGTGGGAGAACTAAGAGGTCTCCAGATCTTCATCATCATAAGCTGGTTGTATTCCAGCGCAGTTTTCCCTTTCAACCAACTCAAGCTTGTGATAATGAACCTGAATGGGTTGCATTTTAATGGCATCCAGTTGTTGTTTAATGAAAGTCATCAGCCTATTGAAAAGACAGTCTTATTGATAAAAGTATTAATAGTCCATTCAAGGGTCCCAATAGGGGGAGAAGGTAGGGTAGTACTCCATTCCATGCGCTCCAGAAAAAGTTTATAAATAGCTCTCTTCTCCTCTTAATTAGATCTTCTTGAAGTCTCTTTATTTTATCTGGAACAATACCAGACTTGTTTGCGTAGAAGCAGCAGCATTCCTGCAAAGCCAAGCAGATCCCTCCCTGCTCTGCTGTTAGAAGGTCTAAGCCCCTCCTATTTTGCAAGACTACTTCTGCTAATGAATCTATCTGGTCTTGGATATCTCGGATAGTACCAGACAGTGTTTGAACATCATCAATCAGCTGATTAGATAATTTGGTATAAGAATGTACTGCTACTCCAAACCCTGCTGTGCCTGTCCTCATGGCCGCCGTGACTCCTAGCCCCACTAATAAAGGGATGAACTGGACTGCCCTCTTTGTGCAGCCCATAGCATAATCTAAACTGGGAAGGGGTACGGGATCATTACCAGGGATGACATCTATATCGGGCAATACAATTGCCATGATACACAGTCCTGTCTAGTTGATAGGTAAATATGTGAAGGCTAAACTTCCCCCACATACAAACATATGTCCCTTTTTTTGGCAAACAGGGCTACTGTAGTTAAGTATTTGATTGCAGCTGGTGAAGGTAACAAATCCAACATCAACAGTGAAGCTATCATTGTGGATGCCTCCCTGTACACAGGAAGACTTCCACAGGAGATAATCCCCGTGGAGAGGGTGGCTCTGGCTAATGCCTGCCAGTCCTCGGGAGTAAGCTAATTGTCAGCCACAGTTTCTAAAATGGCTGTGGTGTATGGAGCCGTGGCTCTGTATTGGGCAACCACCGCTGCCATTCTGGAACAGGGGTCTTGTGACTTTCCCCTCAAGGCAAAGTCCCTGACCTTTGCAGCTCTGAGGCTGTAAAGGGTGGAGACCGGCCTCCTCCTGGGATGCCCTCAGGCCATCCCTTCCATTTTCAGGTTCCTTCCCAGCAATGGAGATCCTCTCAGCTCCATCTTTGCAGTCCACAGCTTTCTTGGCGCTTTCTTTCTGGCCAAGCTCACATTTTAAATTCTCCTATTGGGATCCTTGCTCTTTATTCTCAACATAAATCTGGCTTCCTGGTTTCAATTTTAAGATTCTGTTCCCTTACAGGAGGGCACACACCCTTAGGGGGTTCTTTGTCCTTTAAGATGAGTTTCACCTTTTTGTCCCTGTAGTATATTTTCACCCCTTTTTTTTTTTTATCACATTAGCAACAACCGGGTCACAGTGTCTCTAGGATAAGATTTCATCAATTAAATTCCAGTAGGAAAAGTCCATAACTGGGACCTTTTCAGGTCCAAAAGTCTCATAATAATCCTTAAGGGCATCACCAACCCTTTTCTATCATCTCTGATCAATAGTTCCTTCAATAGGGAATCATGGGCAAACTTTTTTAATATATTCAAAATATTGACACAAATGCTCAATTTTAACCTTTACTCCTCGCACCTTTAATGCTTTGCTCAAACTTTCTACAAATATCTCATGTTCACTTAATGCCTGTCCCATTGCCGAAGGGAAGGGGGAAGGAGTCCCATCCGCTTATTGAGGTTCAGACATTGCAGCCGGCAACTGTGGTGCGCGCATCTTTTACTTTCTCTCTTGCCGGCTCTGTCGGACGGTTCCGTCGCTGAATCCTCCATACCAGGTGCCCCATACGTTGGGCGCCACTTGTCCCGAACCAGTGGGTGAGTCAACGAAGGTCACCTGGGAGAGGAGCGGGGAATTGAGGAGGGGACAAAGGACAGGAGACGCGAGAAATGGAGACAAGACAGGATTTTGATCAAGTCTCATTTATTTAGGGGAGGTGCTGGGTATATATAGTGAAGGCATAGGAAATGACGTCAGCGGGTAAAAGGCATGAGTAACTAGGCAACCGGGCTATGACAGGAAGTCCCACCTCTGGGGCATAGCAGGAGACTTATAGGAAATAGGTGGGGTAAGAACTAGGAACCTAGCTCAGCAGAGGTAGGGGAGGAGGAAGTCAGGGTCACTAATGATGCTGATGCACCAAGAGAATTTTATAGGTCAGAGGTACTCAGGTGACCATTAAGGGATATATGGCGCGGAGTCATAATGTGGGAGATTCACAGGATTTAGAAAAAGACTGACTTGCAATAGTATTGGAGGCCTGGAGTTATTGTGCCTCCCACACTAACCATCTAAATATTTTCACTGACATCATTGTGATTTATAGCCATTTTCCACTTTAATTTTTTTCTTCAAGTATGCATTGGAGCAAGATTCTTTGCTGCTGTAAATTTTGTCCCTGATTCTCTTCTTTAACAAAATGTCGAATGAGTGGTTTTAGTTTGAGGGCTTTAAGTGATATAAGGATTAAAAGTCAGTACTCTAAGGGCAGGCCAAATAACTGAGAGAATTAAAGCACCTACTTGGGCTGACACAGTGGCCGGTTTTGGTCTCTGGCCTGCCGTGCTGGCCCCACCACTGGGGCACTCTGAGATGGTGACTGAGACTAGGTATGGTGGTGCGCACCTGTAATCCCAGCTCTTTGGGAGACTGAACAGGGGCGGATCACTACGGCAGGTCTGAACTACATTGTGAGACCCTGTAGACCCTTACTAAAAAATAGAAAAAAAGTCAATGTTCTATATTTATCCTCTACATAAATTCTTTAAGCTAGCAAAGCAATAATAAAATTTATTAATGCATGTGTGTAATTATGATTATGAAGTTTGAAAGAAAAGACTGAAGAGAATGCGTGCATATGAAGTGTTAAAGACATGTTTGAGAGCTGCCCATGGATGTTGATGAAAAATAAAATGGAGGAGTTGAAGATCGAATGCACCGGTACATAAAAATGTGTCTCATTAAAAAAAAGACTGAAGTAATATGATCACATTAGTATTTGTTCATTCTTTTTTTTTTTTTTTTTTTTTTTTTTTTGCGGAACTGGGGATTGAACTCAGGCCCTTGTGCTTGCCAGGGAAGCACTTATTCCACTGAGCCATCTCCCCAGCCCCTATTTGTTCATTCTTGATGAGTTGTTATCCAAATGAGTTTTTGTTCATTTTGGCACAATAGTATTTATAATTACAAAAGGAAAATCAGTTTCTATACTGTTGCTAAACTTGTATCATTCATTTAAATTCACAAAATTGTAAATTATATATCTGTAATTGATATTCATTTATTGCAAATATTAACATACTCTTTTCCTCAATTATTAAAAAATATGAGGCACAGGTCTGACCATTATTATGTCTTCCTCTGATAATTCTGAGATGTACCTAACCTAACACAAATGATGAATTCTAAGAGTGTGGCCTGGTGTTTAACATAGTCTCAGGCTTGTTTCCATGGCTTTCTCTTGTCTATATCTTTGGCTCCCTCAAATATGTATGTCCCCTTTTGCAGGAGAGGTATGTTCACTGGACCTCGGTCACCTTTATAAAAGTGTTCTGTGGTCAACACTATGACCAATTCGATTTTTGTCATTCTTGTTCTGTTTGTTCCCCATATGCAGTTTAAAGGATTGTCCCTCTGCACAGGACACACCTGCAGTGGGGATACAAGTCTCTGCATTGCCCGTGCAGGCCAGGCTCCCAGGTCTTAATCCCATTCCTAATTCATTTTCTTCCCATCACCAGCTGTGCTGTCCCTGGCCCCAGTGCTGCTCCCGTCTGCCTTGTACAAATTCCCCTCACTGCAAGATTGGAATCACCTTGCAGAAACTGCTATCATCTGAGAACAAAGACACTCATAAAAGCCAGAAGCCTCTGGGCTGAAGACCATATTATACCCCATACTGCACTAGAGAAAAGCAAATACTTCAAATAAAAAAAAAATTCATTTTCTCATCTATGCCCTGTTCGTGAAAAAGTGAGCTATTTGAAAGAGGTTCTTTAACTTTATATGTTTTTTTTTTCTTGTATAAACATGGGCAGGCCAAGTAGCTCAGTGGATTTAAGCACCTAATTCAGTGCATTGAATCCCCAGCCTGCCATTCTGGCACCATCCCTGAGCACTCTGAGACAGCGACTGAGACTAGGTGTGGTGGTGCACGCCTGTAATCCCAGCACTTGGGAGGCTGTAAAGAACAACCAAACAAACAAACAAAAAAAAGCCAGTAGCACCAACAAAACAGGATGAAAGAAAACATAAGCTACAAAATTGCCACGAAGGTAAAATTTGCTGGTCAAGTCTGCCTGTGAATGTTTAGTTACTAGAAGGTATACAGAAGTATTCCGCACTCCTGTGCCTCTGTATCCAAAATATGTTCTCTGGTAGAAATTTCCATTATTGCTCAAAGAATCGCCATCAAAATTGTATACAGAAAAAAATCTATGTGCATTTTTTCCTAACATGTAGAGACTTAATGTAAGGAGAGAGAAACTCTCTAATAAAGACTACTTACAGCTCCTGGAAGACAAATTAAAAACTCCTACCAGGGTGGGTGCTATGGCGAAGACGCTAAAGTAATAAAATAGATTCCGCTTTTGGGAGATTTTGATTGGAAAGGTGATGATGCATCTGTATCTCATACGAGGGCAAGAAAGGTAAGAAAATGGGATTCTGAGGTAAGTTAATCCTAAAAGTTCTCCATAAATGTATTTTCGCATTGCTGACCTTGCTTTCAAATCTCCAAGCAATTGCAATGTCTCATAGAGAATCTATTCCAGGATGAAGAAGGAAAGAACCACAAAAACTGATGTTCTTTGGCATCCCTCTGCACTGGCAGAAGGTCTTCAAAGATCATTTCTCAAACAGTATTGGAATTCCTTTTCACGCAGCGCTGGCTGGTGGAAGTCCGACGTTAGCAGGCGAGCGCTGCGGATCCTGAGCGGGGCAGGCGAGCGCGAGCCCTCTCCGCGCTGGGCCCTGAGGTCCTGGCTCGGAGGCTCCACTCCTGCGGGCCTCGCCTGCAGGCTGCACCTCCCGCAGCCCGCTCAGGCTGGGTCAGGCGGTCCACGCGCAGGACCCGCGGGAACGGGAGGTCAGAGCAGAAAAAGCGTGCAGACCGCAGCCCCTCCCTGGAAAAGTTGTCTTTCGGTTTTCTGTGCTCCACTAGGACTTGCACTTACATGACACGCTTATTGCTGACATGTGTCTGTCCTTTGTACTAGATTGCAACCCTATTTATTTATTTATTTATTTATTCACTTGCTGGTTTATTTGAAATAGTGCATGCACATAGGTGGCATAACAGCAAATGTTCACCTACGTGGGCGAGGCATGATCAAAATAAATGGGCCGAGTGTACATAATAAGCTGGTCACTGTCCCAGAGTCCAGTGAAAAGCCGGAACACTCTCCCTCACTTTGCGTACACTTCTTGCGTCACTCTGGCCACTTCTTGAAGAGCTCCTGGGTGCCTCAGCTGCTGTCAGCACCCCTCGGGGAGAAGCGGTGCGGTGGACCCCGCCTTAGGCTCAGATCCCCCACTGCAGGCCTTCGAGCTCCTCCCCAGAGTTAAACGGGTTGGGAAATAGGCGTTTGAGGAGAGTGGGGACCTTAGGGCAGGCACAGCCCTGCAAGGAAAGTCACTCTCAAAAGACTTCAAAACTGGTCCAGAAGGTGGCAACAACAATCGGTTATAGGCCTCCAAAGTCGAGGGCAGTGTGCCTTTTAATGCGCTATTATTATTATTATTATTATTATTATTAATCTTATATATATTTTATGTTTCTATCACACTGCATTATTTCTTTTGTTCTTCTTTTTTTTTTTTTTTAGATTTATTTGGCACAAGGTCTCGCTAGGCAGTTCAGGCTCCTGGTGATCCTCCTGTCTCAGCCTTCCCAGCCCTGAGATTATAGGCGTGGGCCACCACTCTGGTTTTGGTGGCGAGAACAGCGCGTGGTACTGGGGACTGGACATGGGTCCTTATGCTTGCCAGTCCGCTGCTTAGACCGCTGAGCTGTCTTCCCAGCCCCCGTTGCATTATTTCATATTTAAAATTGTCAGGGCCAGCTAGACAGCTCAGCGGATTAAAGTGTCTGCCTCAGCTGATGCAGGGGCTGGGGTTCAATCCCCAGACTGCTGTGCCAGCCCCGCCCCCGGGGCACACTGAGAAGGTGACTGAGACTAGGCGTGGTGGCGCACACCTGTAATCCCAGCACTTGGGAGGCTGAAGACAGGAGAATCACTACGTGTCCCATCTACTTAGTGAGACCCTGCAGATCCTGTACTAAATACAATAAATAAATAAATAGAATTGTCAAATCATTTTTGAAATACCAATGCCTAGAATTTACAATGAGATTGTACGTTCATGTTAGTTATCTGGATTTGTTTACTTATTTATTTATTTAGAGCAGAGAACTAAATTCCTAGCTAGAAGCAAAACGTTTTATTTATATAGATAGGCGACACTGAACCTATTTTCTCACAAGGGCAATGTGGCTTAAAGCACTTATTTCACAGTGCTCCTCTTCTGGATGAATGCAGTAATGGCTTATGCGTCTGGCTCAGAAAGAATGAACATGACATTTTTATAAGAAATAGAATGTATTAAACTACAAGTTTCTATGGCAGAGCTCTAATCTCACGAAACAAAAACTATTGTGAAATAAAATACAGAAAATGTGGGGGACCTACGGATCCCCTGTCATGTGTCATTGGGCTGCGACTGTACCCCCTTCTAAATATGTCTGACCTCAGCTGGGCCTCTAGGACATCTGGAAAATGATTTCTGTATCAAAACTATGTATTAAGAGACTTCTAGGCCTGTCATTATCAATAACCTAGACGTTTGGGTATTTGAGAAGGAAAAAAATGTCTCAGAAAAGCTTGAAAGCTGTGCTGTAAAACACAAATTTTGTGCAATGTCATTTAGTGTAAAACTCTATGGTAAAATTTCCTTCTAAGAATTTGTTATACTTTCATATTCTGGAAGTGTTTTATTCCTTATTTGTATAAACTAAACTATTCTTGTTGCTTATTAACTGAATGCGCTAATATCCATAAATTGTATTACATTAGACCACCACCTGCATATTTGACATAAAAAATAACACATGATTATTACCTTATATAGACAAGTAATGTAGTTGATAAATCAAATGAGTGCTGTCTGGTACAAATGTGTAATATTCACTTATAACTTTTAAGTGAAACTGCTCAGTATTTCAAACTTCTACATTTGTCTTAGATTTCATTAATCTGATGGAAATACTTATAGAGGTAAAATTCCATTACAATGAAATGCAGTACTTCCTTACTGTTTGTTATTATAGGCTTATCTGATAATGAATCTTTTATTTGATATCAAATTTCCCATCAGCAGAATTAGAGGGAAATTTGAGTTGATGCCCAGTTTCTCTAATTCAGTATAAAAAATAACAGAAAGAAAAAGGAGCTTTGAACTCAGCAAAACGAAACGGCTAACCAAAACTAGATAAATGAGTTTTTTAAAAATGGGATGTTGTTTCTCCCTGATTTCTCTCCCATATATTTCTATTTTCCTCTCATCTTCTTGCTGCTTACCTTCTGCCTCAGTGTGGCCCTCAAGCTTCTTTGAATGAGTCATTTAAGGTAGCTGGAGGTCACTGAGGAATGCAATGACAGTATGTGAGATTTGGGAGTAAGATGAAAATGAGTAATGGCAAACTCAAACGAAATAGTGAAACTTTTGTTTCAGATTCATTTGTCTGGAACTTCCTGGGCTTGGACCCACTTGTCCAGCTCGGGTAATGCAAATTACACTTCCATTTCGTTTTGGAAATGGCTGTTGCTGGGATAGAGACCACAGGAATCACACCAAATGTGATTTGACTCATTATAAAAGGCTCAGTAAAATCACATCATTGGAGTTCAGTCAGTATTGGCCATCTGCCCACGGTAGAAATAACCTGGTTAAAAAGAACATTTCTTTGTAATGATGTTTGCTAAAGTAGATTTGAAGGAGGGAAGTGCATTCTTAATTATTTATGTACTTTCCAATATTTGGTTGTACTTCGAGTCCTTTATGGTAGGAATTCTACAAGTAAAATTATCCTGCGCAAAATGAAGTGCTCAGTTGGGTATTTGTTCATAGTTTTATTGAAAATGATGGTAATGGATATGGTGACAATGATGTTGACAACAAAGAAAAATTAGTCGCAAACTCAAAAGCAAAAGCAAAAGGGAAAACTAAGTTTTTACTCAGTGAACAGGTTTTAAAGAACAGAAAACAATACTGTATGTTTCTGTCTAAATTTGATAGCCTAGTGCCAGCGAGATAGCCTGCTTAGGCAAAGCACAGAGAACATGGTTCGACTCCCAGCACCACTTGCTGCTGCAGCCCCACCCCCAGGGTAGGCTGAGCCAGCCAGAGTCTGGGCATAGTGCGCACACCTGTAATCCCAGCACTGGTAAGGCTGAAAGCAGGAAGATCACTATGAGTCGAGCTGTGTAGTAAAACCCTGAAACAATCAAATAAATAACATTAATAATAATAATAAATTTCCAAGCCTAAATTCTTTTTTTTTCTTTTTCTTTTTTTTTTTCTTTTTTTTTTTTTTTTTGTGGAACCAGGGATTGAACTCAGGCCCTTGCACTTGCCAGGCAAGCGCTTATTCTACTGAGCCATCTCCCTGGCCCCCTCAAAGCCTAAATTCTGATGAGCAGAGCATTTACCAATTAGCACCTGCATTATTTAGTGAATTTAGGAAATAGACTTTTTCCTAAGTGCCTGGTTTCATTTTTTTCCCTGTTCGTGTATTAGTATTTTGGGAGGTTTTCTTTTTTTTTGTATTTAGGACAGGGTGTGCAAGGTGTACAGGGTCTCACTGTGTAGATTAGACTCATAGTGATCCGCCAGTTTACATCTTCCCAAGAGCTGGGATTATAGGTGTAAGCATTCCCAGTCTCAGTCATCTTCTCAGCTTGCCCTGGGGCGGTGGGGGGGGGGACTGACACTGCAGGCCTAGGCATTGAACCCCCGACCCCTGCACCTGCTTGCAGGGGCTTTAATCCGCTGAGTTATTTGGTCGGCCCTTAGAAGTTCTTAAACAAACCAGATGGCTTAAGATAGTGCAATTTATTCTCCCCCACTTCTAGAGGTCATTTTGGTCCTTTTAGGTGCTATCATAACGCACCATAGATCTATGCATGTATAAACAACAGAAATGCATTTCTAGTAACTATGGAGACTGCACACCTAAAATCATGGTGTCTGGACGGTAGTTCCCCCTGCGATGACAAGCAGAAACACCAACATGATTACACCAGGTTTTGGAGAAACATTTACTTATGTCCCTGGGCACTGAGTGGAACCAATCCAGAATACCAGGCCCTGATCTCTGGTGGCCTAGAGCTTTTACATGATGCACAAGCAGGAAGTACAGAGGAGGCACAAAGGCGAGACAGAGCAGACTGGCAGTTCTTCCAATTAGCTAGCAGGGTGAGGCCATCGGTTGCAGG
Organism: Octodon degus; assembly: GCF_000260255.1. Taxonomy (NCBI): domain Eukaryota; kingdom Metazoa; phylum Chordata; class Mammalia; order Rodentia; family Octodontidae; genus Octodon; species Octodon degus. Next base: position 8,621,371 of record NW_004524694.1, on the reverse strand, counting down.
GCTAGATTAGTGACTATGAGTTGCAAGTACAATCAAGTATCCTGTATGTTCCCTTATGCCCTCGTGGTTACAGGGGTCAAGAAAGTAATTACAAATCCATGAAGCCCTTACAGAGCTCAGCAATTTCAAAAGAAGAAAGTTTTAAAAAGAACAAATTCTCTTGTACAGTTTTCCCTTTCATCTGAAGGTTCTCTGGTCACTAACGGTGTGCTCTGTTCTCATTTTATCCTGTCTCACAGACAGTAACAGCATTTTCTGGGGTCCCTTTTCTTGAGGACACTAACCTCTACACACAAGGCAGATGACTTGGAAGAATTGCAAAAGAGAGTATATATAGACTGAGCACAGCCTACCTAGGTGGCCTGCTGTCGACCTGTCTCTGGGTGCTAGCAGAGCTCACGGGAAGAGAAATGATGTCATGGCTCAGTAATGACAATAGCCAACACAGGATCATTGTCTTGTACCACTTTCCTGAGCACTCAGTGGTTGAGGGCAATGAAATATGAGTCAAGTGCCATCTGGACCCACACTGGTTTATATCCTGTGAGAGTGGATCATGGAATAGAGGGAACCTGAATCTTCTAGATGGGCAGTAAAGCCACATGCCCTTTGTTTTGGAGGGAGACAATGTATGTAATTCCAGGATGGTTTGCCACATAGCCAGCCATCCTCGAAAAAATATGGTTAAGCACAGGCAGTACATTCAAAATCTTCAGAACTTCAAAAGGAAATTTAAATCATTTTTCCTGATGATATATGTGCATATTCTGCATATGGACTAAAATACCGTTTTCAAATACCAGATTCCAAGATTTCTGTGATGAAATCTTCAGTACAATTCACATGAGCTAGTTTTCCTTCCTTTTTGAAGCAAGTATTAGTTATATAATTGTACAAGCTTAAAATTGTAGAAGGCACAGGATATGTTCTCTGTATTTCCATCCCTGGTTATGGGCGTGACAGTTCGAATGCAGTGAGTCTTTGCATTTCATTTTCTTTTCCTCATTTTTATGTTTGCTTCTCCATGAAAATCTAAGGAAAAACAATTATTGAAGCCTTGCATACCCTAAGCACTATACCATTTCATTGGAATTCATGGCTTGGAATCCAAACAACCCACTGATAACTTTCATTTCCTGTTTCCTTCCTGAATCTCTATTCATTTACAGTTGCTCAGAGAAGAAGCAACAAGTACACATTGTAAACTAAGGATAGCAAGGCAAATGCTGCTGCTTATCAAACCCTCAAACTTCTTTTTGTCTTTGTCATTTTTTTTTTTTTTTTTTGTTATGGGAGCCTTGGCTTGTGGATGGCTCAGGTGGATTATTTTCCTTCCCTGACATACCCCAGTAATCCACCACCCAGTCGCACCTTTCATTCATCTTACTTTCAGATTCTGAATGCCTTCGGCCTCTACTGCCGCTGTGTCCTCTGGCTCTGCTGCATTCACGTCTGCTGGTGGCATAGCAGCTCAGCTGAGCTCTTGGATTTGGATCTTGCTGCTTTTGAGTCTAATCCATCAGAGAAAGTAGAGTAATCTTACATAATATTAAGTTAGATAATGCTGCTTTTCTGCTTTAAATTTTCCAGTGGTTCTCAGTCTCACCTGGCACCAATCCTGAGATGGTACAATTTTCTCTGCAGGTCTACATGTTCCTCTGTCTCCTGTTATTTTCCTGGTTTATTTTATTTTATTTTATTTTATTTTACTTTACTTTACTTTACTTTATTTCATTTTATTTTGTACTAGACTAGGAACTGAACTCTGGACCTTATGCTTGACAGGCAGGCACTTGTGCCCTGGCATCCGATTTATTAGCTTATCACTGTCTTTCTCCTTGGCAGTGTTCACCTCCAGATCCCAAAGAGCCCAGTTTATCTTGACACTTTATTTGTATTCTGTTACTCAATCTAGAACCCTTTATCCAGAGACTCAAGAGCTTCCTTGTATGGATGTCAGAATTTTATGCAAATGTTATCTTTCCTAACCATCTTACAAACATGAAACACAAACTTTCATAGTTTTGTTATCTATACTTCTTATGTTTTCTTTCTTTTTT
>NW_004524694.1:8613715-8618761 GCF_000260255.1 Octodon degus | reverse complement strand
CTCAGTACAGACCCACACTATTAAAACAGGTGCTTCCCAGGACAGCACATCTCTATTGCCAGAGCAGGCCAGAGTCTTTACAGGATGCCCATGAGTTAGCTTCCACCTTATTCCCTTTCTCACCCTTCCCTCTGCCTTCTTCTCACTTTCTGCAGCGGTATCCTACAACAAATGTCTAGAGTCTGATTTTGTTTTGTGGAAAACAAACATAAAATTTCATGCCCTTTAGTATATTTTTATTAATACATTGTACCTTGCACTTAGTGGTGGAAGTTGCATATATATATCTTTCTACTTACAGCAATGTTGTTTTGCTCAAGAAACCTACCCAAAAGCTTCTGGAATCTCATTTAACACAACAAAGGCAAACAAGAGTGGTGCACATGGAGGCCGCAGCGTCCGCTTGGGAAGTCTGGAAGTGATGCAATGATGACGGACGCTTAGTCCAGTTGCAGCCAACACTCATGATGGGTGGGCGAGAAGGGGAAGGAGGATGTTGGTCTTCAGGTTCAGAGATATTTTTTGGAGAGAGCTTGTTTGGCACTGCAGCAATAAAATCTAGTCTCTATTGATCAATGAAGCTTAGAACTTTCTCATGGATGTATAAAATCTATTTTCTACTGATCAACGAATATTATAATTTACCTGTGTCTGTGTTTGAGTTCTGTATCTCCTCATAACATATGCTTCATGAGGAAAGAATATTCACAGTTTCTCTGTCCTATCTCTATGCTTCTACCTAGAGTGGCATAGGAACATAGGAGACACATGGACTAGCATGCCAAAGCCCTCTCTGTTCCAAAGTAACAGACAAAAACATTACTTTGAAAGTGACTGTACTCATGCCTCAAAAATGACCAATGAACTTCTAGATATGAAATTCATTTTAATACCATAAGGCTAGTTCTCTGGTTAGGATCACTGCATAAAATAAATGCAGTCTAGTGGAGTTTAAAGTTTAAATAAAGAACAATTCATATGAGATGCGCTTATAATATATTTTTGTTGGTAATTTTCCAGTGCTAAAGTGTGTAATGCTATTTGCTTAGTATGGCACCTCTATTCCTAAGGGTATGAGGTAGGCCAGCTTGCTACAAACACACTCTTTTCTGTCCAGAGACAATGAAGCCATCTCCAGAACCAAGAATTCTTTTTCTCAGCGGCAATAATGCAAATGGTCAGAAACTGCCTGGATTGCTTCCTGCTCTTTTCATACATTCCAGGTCAATGCAGTGCCCTTTGTCTCATTTCTTAAATGGCACTCTCCCTGATAAATCCTCATTTTCCTTTTGTATATTTTCTGCCTACATTACTTATATATCTCCTATTAATATTAGGGTTCTGCTATGGTGTATTTATAAAAAGTACAGAGTTACAATGATCCTGTGTTATTCAAAGACAGAGAAAAACCTGTGCTTACCTTTTCCTCTGAAGCATTTGAAACCAGGTCCTATATATGTAGTCATTAATGTGTATTAATCCTAAGGAGACTATAGAAGGAAATCTTGGAAATATAAGAATTGCACAGCAACACTGTGATTCCTTTGGAGAGGAGAGTGACCCAGGGCAGTACTGAGTCCAAGGTCAGCTGCAGTCATCCATATAACAGGAAATCCTTTGCATTTTTACATGTACCCAGTCTCTTCATTGCCCTAGACAGAAAAAAAAGCATTTGCATCTTTCTACTGCATTTCAAGCCTCCTTTTACAGAAGGCCACCATTTCATATAAGGAGAAAAATCGCAACTACAAGATCTTTGCAATACTTGCCAAATTAAATTTTCATTAAATCATCCTAATCCACATTTTTATAATTACCTTGTCACATAAGAAGTACACATTTTAAAAATTAAAATTTGGCCTTTTTCCAGTCTCTTATCAATACTGGAAATTTATTGTTAGTATTGGTCAGTTTTGTCTGCCACTATTTTAATGTCATTTTTGAGTTTCATTTTCTTGTGTGAATGAAGCTGAGAAAATGAAGAATGTCATAGAAAACGTTGAATCAGATACATTCTCAAAACTTACTCTGAATAAAGTAACAAAATACAAATAAACATAGACATATGAAGACATATACACTGTTTTAATTCAGTTAACGTAGATGCTTCGCTTACGTATGTGTTGTCATTTTTTTCCAGAAAGTATTATCAGTATTGATGTATGCCTTCCCTACCTTGTTTTAGAAAAATTAGTAAGAATAGTAAGAATCCAAAGAAAAATGCTTCAGAATTAATATCATGCAGATAATTTGTTGGTAACTAAAAGTACTACCACAAGCAAACTTTGAAAGGCAGTGGTACATAAGGAGAAGTATACAAATGCCAAATGCGCTCTCTTTTGATGGATGTTAACAGATAATAATAAATACTTACTCTTTTCAAAACTTAAATATAGGCACTAAGGTACAGTGGGAGCTCAAGTGCCTATTATAATACCTTTGAGTAGTAGGAAACAAGATTATGGGAATAAATACATAAACCTATAAACTCTATATAATGTATAAATATATTTATAAGTATAAGAATATGTTTATAAATATATAAACTCTCATTATCTGTACAAAATATGCCATCAGCTCAACCACTACACTATGAATGTAAATATGTTATTCCTTTTTTCTCTTGCTCTCTTAAAAGTAAATTTATCTCCCTAGGCAATAGCTTTATTTTTTTCTCAAATCAATATTGCTTACATATTTTATTTAATATACTAGGAATAGGAAGAGGTGACAATCTAGTTCACTTTGCCTTTATGTCTTGTACACAATGATCAAGTCTTATGTACTTCTCAATCTGTACAGTTAATTAACCCACTGCAAACACACTTATGTATGACATTTTCCCTATGATGTTAATCAAAGACCAACTCTTCCAGGATTAAACAGAAACACAAAGAAGTCTTCTTTCAAGAAACCATGTCAAACGTATTTCAAATGCTTTTTTCTGTCCAGAAGGTATATTTCTCTTGCCTCCTGCTAAGTTCAAAAACAAAACCTTGACACTGTGTTAGGTATTAAACACATGTAAGAAGACATGGAACTTCAGAAAGAAGACAGACAATCTGTGAAACTCAGGACTCAGCAGCACAGTGAGCATTTCATAAATTCCTAGGGAAATGCTACGCAAATCAGAAACCAAGGAATTCCAATAGGTGAACAGAAACAAACCTTCCCATTCTCTATCTGTGCTTTTGTCTCTCTTTGTCTCTGTGTCTGTCTCTATCTCTCTGTCTCTGTTGGTTTCTGTCTCTGTCTCTCTCTGTCTTTCTGTCTCTGTCTCTCTGTCTCTGTCTGTCTCTCTCTCTCTCTTTCTCTCTGGATCTTGAAGAGGGTAAACCAGTAAATTAGACAGATCACCTAATAAAAAAAAGCAAAAACAGCAAATGAACCCTAAATGAAGAAATAAGAACACTACAAAGATAAAAGCTAAGAACAAAAGTCAATGAAATTGGAAACAAAATGAATGAAAAATGCTAATGAAATAGAAATGTTGATTTCTAAGGATCAATAAAATTCACAGACCACTAGCAAGACTGAATTTGCAATAGAAGATATAAATTGGCAATCTCTAAAAATATCAAAAGGGAATATTGTTACTGATCTTCAAGATATCAAAAGGAAAATGAGATTATTACAAACAAGTTTATGCATATTATTATAAAATTTGGTAACTTAGACAAATTTCTGCACATTACTTCTTCAAAAATGTAAAATTACCCAATTCACCCAATACAAAAATTTAATATAAATGACTCTGTAAGTGTTAAAAAATAAATTTTCCAATTCAAATACTTATAACATGAACTTTTCAGACTCAGATGTTTTCACAAGAGATTTCTTCTGAATAGTTAATCCAGAATTAACACCACTTTTCTACAATGTCTTCAATAAAATAGAAGAAAATGTCAGCCAGTCCATTTTATGAAGGGAATATTCACTGAAGACCAAAACAATAAAAAAAGAAAACTAAAGAATAATGTCTTTATGAATACAGATAAAGAGATTCTTAAAAAGTAACGCAGGCTAGAAAGAGATAGCAATATATAAAAATAGTCATAAACCAAGTGGAGTCTATACCAAGGATAAAAGACTAAAAAAACACTCAAAATTCTCTGAATATAACCAATTATGCAACAAAGAAAGAAAAAAAATCATATATTCATATCAATTAATTAAAAACTGATAAAAGTTATCACACAGTCACATTTAAAAAAGGAAAATTTCTTACTATGCTTGAATAGACATCTCTGCTTGACAAATAATATGGCTCATATTTTGAAACACTGAATATTTAGTTGTTAAAAGCAACAAGATGAGATTGACTCACTCATCTATTCAATTTAGTATCAGAGTTTTTCACTAAAGACACAGTACAAAGGTTTATCAGTCAGGGTTTTACTAGAGGAACAGATAGTATACAAGGAACATATATAACACAGACTGTAAAAATGTACAAGAAATTCCAAGACTGGCTTACAACAGTCATCTGCAGATCCAATGAGGAAGTATGCAGAAGGCATCTGCACCCTGGAGACGGAAGGATTCAGTTCAAAGTCTGGAGCTCACTGCAGCGTTCTGTGCAAGTCTGTGTCAGGAGGCCGATGGGTCTGTGATGGAAGGAAAGGAAGACGGACAAGTCTGCAACTGAAGGCTGGTGAGTCTACAGTGGAAGGTAAAAGAGTCTGTGACAGAAGGCTGAAAGATCTAAGGAGAAGGCCAAACAGGCTGTGCTGGAAGCGAGGAGACTACAACCACCTGACTGTGAGACTAAAGTTTCTCCAAGGAAGTAGAACAATCCACCCTTTCTCAATCCCTTGAAATATCCTCTAAGTGCTGAGTCACTCTAGGGTGGGCCCTCCACACCCTAGGGTGAGGCCTCCACACCCTGGGGCTTGGACTCCCTCAAGTGGACCCAGCCAAGCTTCTAACTTCCCACACTAGCACAATGTACATATACTACAAAAGGTCATAAATAAAGAAAAATAACATCCTTCTTTGTATATTACATCATTATGTAGTTAAATAATCCCAAGTAATCTATATCTA
>NW_004524694.1:8597414-8613615 GCF_000260255.1 Octodon degus | reverse complement strand
AAATAAATAAATAAAATTTAAAAAACTTTAAAAAAAATCTATATGTCAGTTCAGGTAGGACATTTTGACAGTATTTGTTATGCCACTCATGAACAGGGGATGTATTTTCATGTTTTTATATCTTTTTGAATCTCTCTGTCTTTTTTTTTTTTTTTTTTTTTTTTTTGGTAGTGGGGATTGAACTCATGATGCTGCTGCCAGGCAGGTGCTTGTGCCACTGAGCTATCTCCCCAGCCCTCTCAAGAAATATAGAATAATAAAAAACAAAAAATATCCCAAAACCAAAAGTTTAGCTTAAGATACACAATAATTATATAAAAATAAATCACATTTGCATGTATTAGTGTTGAATGCATGAAAATCCAAATAAAAACAACAACAACAAAAAGATCTGTACTCATTCAATAAAAAAAGGAACTAGATATGAAACATGCGGGGATTATATACTAAAACATACACAGTAAGCAAAGAAATTAAAATTGGAAATAATGTAGATTCATGGCATTTTCTTCAATTAGAAAATCAATATGATAAAGATAAGTCTTCCAAACTGGTTATTTGGGACCACAGATTTATCACAATGCCAATGAAATAACAATAAATTTTGTATATGTGGACAAGAGTACTATACTTGTTGTATTGAACACAAGGAATTAGAATAAGTAAACGATTTTGGAAAGGACCATGGTAGAAGGTGTCAATCTTTCAATTTTAACAGATATTTTGTATTTAAAATAATACCAAATCTGTGGAAATGGCAGAGGGGTAAAAACAGAATAGTGGAGAAGACTAAGGATTCCAGGAATAGACCCACATAAATTATTCGTTCTTTTTCTTTCTAAGACAGGGTCTCACTATGCAGTTCAGGCTGGCCTTGAACTCACGTTGTGGCCCAGGCTGCCCTTGAGCGCCAGAGAATCCTGCTGCCTCAGCCTCTTGAGTGCTGGCATTATAAACCTGTGCAACCACAGCAGCCAGACAGCACAGTTCCAGGTTCAGTAAAGGAGCAGTTTTATATATGATTCAGAAAAATGTTGAGATAAATGAGTACAAAGTGGGGGGAAGTATTTTGAGGAAGATTAATAGCAATATGCCTTTGATTGTAATATTTTTAAATTTAAATATTTATTACATTTATCAGTCTCAATTCTTAGTATCAAACCAGAAACAACCTAGATGCTTTCTTTGGGTGCAGGGTTGGACAGGTGTGCACCAGGGAGTACAATTCAACCATGGAAAAGGAACAAAATATTTATGCACACATCATCCTGAATGCATCTGCATAGGATTACACTGAGAGAGGGACGAAAAGATGGTTTCAAAAGTTCAAATATTGCATTACTGGATCAGGGAGATAGCTCACTGATCTATGCGCCTGCCTGGAAAGCACAAGGACCCAGGCTCAATCCCTAGTACAGCATGCCGTGCTGGCCGCTGAAACCAGGTGTGGTGGCACACGCCTATAATTCCAGGCATCGTGTAGGCTGAGAAAGGAGGATCACCATGAGTCCATGCTGTGTAGTGAGTACCTATACCAAATAAATAAAGAAATATGTAAGCTTTTTAAAAATCACATTACTCTATTTATATGTACTTCTTAAAAGGAAAAAAAAAAGTTGAGATGGAAGACACATTAGTGGTCACCATAGTAAAGAAGGGACTGGAGACAGAATGAGATGGAATTCCTATAAAAGGACAATGAAAGAAACTATGTGATGATAGAATTATTTGTATTTTGATCATATGGATGTCACAGATATCGTTGCAATATTATTCTGCAAGTTTTAATGACTATCTGTGAGAGACTTGGAGAAATATACACAGTATACTGTGTATAATATACAGAATTATTTCATAAACTTATATTTGAATGTCTAATCATCTCAAAATAAATGACTTATTTAACAATAAACCTTATGCTTGCAATGATATCCATAATTCAGTTTTATAATAAATTTATTGCCTAAAGGTGTTGCCACATACTCAAATAAATTATCTTTGACAAGACAGCTCTCACTGAGATTGAAAAAATAAACATGAAATTTAATAAATATATAAAAGTTACTTCACTGGGATATAATGCTGTATGTGCCCACATCTTGCACAGAATATTTGCTATTCTTTTCCTAATTGATGACACTTGGTCCTTTATTCAATAGTTATTTATCAAATAGCAAGTGGATCATTGTCTAATGCTGATGTGAAAAAGGCTGTAGAGTGATGGTAAAGGCTAGATTGCTGAGGAGAACCAAACGACTTCTTACTTTGCAGGCCGTCGGAAGCGATTTGGGATCCAATGGAAGACACTGGGACATCAGTGATAGATCAGTACCAAGTAGTTTTCATGACTAAACCAAAAGTGTATGATGAGTAGAGAGGTTCAGATAAATCAGCTCTCATTTATAGTTTTGCTAACTGCCACACTTGACCTGAATATGTCAGTCCTGGGCTCATTATGCTTCCTTAAGATCTTCACACTAGGGGCTGGAGAGATGGCTCAGTGGTCTAAAGCACCTACTTGGAACAAGCTTAGCAAAAAGCATCAGGGACCGCGGTTCGATCCCCCAGCACCACAAGCCAGCCAGCCCTGCCCCCTGGTGGGCTGAGCTGGCCTCTCTCTCTCTCTCTCTCTCTCTCTCTCTCTCTCTCTCTCTCTCAAATAAATAAATAAATAAAATTTGAAAAAAAAAAGATCTTCACACTGATTTCTGTGGGCCGCTTGGTCAAACAAAAGAAAAAAAAAAAAAAAAAAAAGAGAGAGATCATTTTTGACCAGCAAGGCTCACATAGCCTAATTCCTGTGCATTTTCTCAAGAACGCCTAAGTCCCACCTATTAATACAGTTGTACTGAGGATTTCAGCTTCCACATGAATTTAGGAAGCAGAAGCATTCAAGCCACTCCAAGGTTGGTGTGCATATGAGTAGGAGTTTCACCAACACAGGGCTGCACATCTTATCAAAATAGAATGAAGAAAAATATAGCATAGAAGAATGTACTTTTGGGTCAGACAACCATAAGCAAAAATGAAATGTGATTGTTTCAGGCCAATTTCAGAAGCTTTATCTGGCGGGCTGTGTCAGGTCATCCGCCCTCAGGATGCTAGATTTCCTATAAACCAATGCACCACGCGGGAGGCCGCTTTGGCTGCTCATGATTCTGTGCGCATCTGCATTTAGAGGTCTGCATCTAGGGACTGCAGGTGGAGGTCTACATCTGGAGATGCCTGCCCACTGAGGACCATCCTCAGGAGGCCCTGTGGAGTCCTGACCGGGAGCAGCCGGGGCCTGCAGAGGCTTTCCTCCACCTTGACTCACAACACGGTGCTTGTCCACTGTAACGACCCCTTAGATCTTTGTTTTCACCACACATTGTTGTATGTGGGCAGTGGACAAGGACAGAAAAAAAGCGATTGTCTTGTTTTACCTCCTTCATTGTCACTTATAGTATGGCAATACGAGGTTGAAGGCTTAATTGGCAAATGCAACGCCTGGCAGCTCAGCTAAGTTCCTGACAAGATTCTATCTTTTTATTTCAGTCAGATTAATTTCCTGTTTCAATTTAGCATAAACTTTAAATGTCTGAGTTTCAGCACTTTAAATTGATTTAAAATATATTTTAATCCTCTAGTTTCAACATAGGTTGTATTTTATTGCTTGACTTATTACCATAATAAATAAGACATTTTCTCCTTCTACCATTATGATGTTATAATATACCACCCTTATTGTTTCTAATATATAGTGGAACCTTTTATAATATTGGCTTTGGAATGAGAAGACGTTAAATTTTAATAAGATTTATATGCAAGCCTCATCTAGAAAACCATAAAAAGGAAGAATGCCATTTTTATATATTAGTACCATTTTCTTTTAGTGGGACAGCTGCCCAATTGTTAGAAATTTATTTAAGAAAATCTCAAGTGCATCATAGATCTTTTGATAAACTCTTTAACACTTTATAGAAGCACATGAAATATTATACTGACTACTCCGATGATTTTATTTGCTAAATGATTGAGAATTAGAGAAACACAATTAGGTTAGATTTACAGGTCATATGATGTAGAGAATGCTTACCTATAAAGTGATAGCTAATTTGTTTCCTACCATCCCAACTGGAAAAGATTTTCACCTTATTATTTATGACTAGACTTTTAAAATTAGAGTATTCAATAACACTAGGTGATTTAATTGGAGATATCAGTTTTCCAACATTTAAAATGACCCTTGAGAGGGCTTAGGAGATGGCTCAGTAGAATAAGCTCTTCTTTGCAAGCACAAGGGCCTGAGTTCAATCCCCGGTTCTGCCAATAAATAAATAAATAAATATAAAATAAAATGATCCTTGACATAATATAGGTATTCAGTTACTATAAGTTGAGTACCTACATTATGTATCTAGTAACTATGCATTGAAAAAGTAAAAAATGGCTTTAGCAATAGATCTCATTTGAGACTCAGAGTTGACAGGTGTGTTGGATGATATCATCCTTAGGAAGAAGTGAAGTTTTGGCAATATTATGATTTCTTGTAGAAAATTATAAGACAGAATTGTATATCTACTATTAAAGGTGTCAGTTCTTTCAACTCTGCTTCTCCATACTCTGTCCTCACCATGATTAGACAACTGGGACTTCCTATGTCAAGAGTCATCTCCAAAGCAAGGATGAGGGGCCAGGCTGACTCCAACACAGGCCAATCCTTTCAGCTAATTCCATCATTCCAGAAAGATCTACTTGTGTACCTGGAAACAAAGCAGTATATTCCCTACCTCTACAGAGCCTGGACTGTAAATAGCAAAAGCTGCTTTATGTTTTGACCAAACTTTATTTTTTCTCCCCAGAGATTTCTATTGCTCATTATCATTAATAAATTAAAGAAAAAAATAAAATCTCAGTTCATCTATGCTAATGAGAACTGCATGAAGTGGCTAATATGGTATCACATAGCTAAAACCTTACCTATAATGTGAAGTAATAGGAAAGTTACCATCTGTGAACTACAAGACTCTCGTCTTCAAAAATATCAGTGATTACATTTTTGGGTGCAGGGTTGATAAATCCATATTTAAAAAAAGTTTTTACTCTCAATATCAATCAGTACTACTCTAAAAATTTAAGGCACATTTCTGTAGGTAAGGTTACCTATAGATATGCTATGTATAGTATGGATCCCACTGCCCATTGCAGCTGATCCTGCAGATAGTGAAATGATAGGCAGATAGGAAGGTTTAAAAGTATACAATACAGCAGTCATGGGCTGCTTGCAGCTAGTCCAAATTGAGATGTAAGTGGAAAACAGACACCAGATTTCAGAGATAAGATTGATAAAAAGAATGCACAGTATCTTGTTACTAAATTTTTACTGATTATTATACATCATAATTATAATATGTTGTATGCATTGGATTAAACAAAATATGTGATCAAAAAAAATAAAAAAAATAAAAGTATAGAAAAAGTGAGACAGAGCTGGGATCTTTATACCCACGCTTCATGGTTAATGTTTCTCATTAGATCACTGAGGGGCTAAACACCTTTACAACAGAAAGCTAAGAAGGAGCTACAGTTAATAAAAACATCCATTCAAAGGTCAGTGTAATTTAGGTATTTAATAAATATTAATTGGAAAATAGACATTTGCGAGCTAAAACGCTTCCTGCAAATGTTTCAAATATTGAGTACATTTTCTACATTGTTTTTTTAAACTGGCATTTATTTTGCCTTCTAGTACTTCTCTATAAGTTCTAAAATTCATAGCAAGTTATATGAGCTTTTATTCCATTAATGAATTATCATAACTCAAAATATGTAGCATGAGCTGCATAGAAGAACAAATTATTCTTAGTGTAGATGATCATTCCACATGTTCCACCAGCTCACTTTCTCTGTTACTTGTGATTATGTTAATATCTGGGTGTTATCCAGAGAAGGATGTTTACCAAGAGAATACAAAGTAGTATGAGAATACAAAGTAGATTTCAAGTAGTATGATGAGTATACTTAGTATTGGAAGGTACTAAAACTGGAAATTGGTAATATGTGTGAGAGCAGGTTTAAGCCTCACTGTCTAAAGCAGTCAAGCCACCTCAAAAGCATCCTGCCTGGTTAATCTCCGCTATTTGTCACTAGGCAACCTTGTGTGATGCTAACTTTGCAAAAGTATAAATAAATGCTCCTACTGTTGTGCTGGGGTCATTTTGCCAGTCATTCTAAGGGCCAGTACCTAATCCAAGGCCTGTCTTCTTTTCTATCTTTTCCTCATTCCTGCTGCTCTGCTGCCATTTCTCCTCAAGGTACAGCAGAATCACACCAAAAGACCAAGGGATCCCTGCAGTTCATAAAATATAAATAACAAAACACTGAATGACCTACAGAGTCTGCCAAAAAAGTTGATACCCACTTTAGAAAATGCAAAAATAGCACAACTATGTAATACTAAATTCATTGAGAAATCATGAGATTAACTTGTTGTTACCTTTGACCTGTACAATGACAAGAGGTGAGCCACTGTGGTGGCCGTGAGCTTCCAGATGTGTATTAGTGCAGGGAACTGCTGCTTGGGCAACCTCGGTTGTTGAGATTGCCACACATGCATTTTCAGTTTCGTCTGTAAGGGCCGGCAGTGTAATGGGCTTTCTGCTATGTACGACATCCTCTAGTGGCCCCCATACAAAGCTAATACCATCTTCCTTACCATCTTCCTTTAATATAAATATCATCGTTTTTTTTTTCCTGACATGTGTATACATTTTTGATGAACCCTGCATACATTTGTTATTGAAATAAATTTGTGAAATCCTTGTCTCTATTCTAATTTAGTCAGAGATGTCTTCAAATATTTTTTATGTGTGTGTGTGTGTGTGTGTGTGTGTGCACGTGCACGCAGGGTCTCACTACACAGTTTGGACTCATAGTGATCCTCCTGATTTCTGCCTCCCTAGTGTTCAGATTACAGGCATGTGCCACCACGCCCAGACTCCATGGCAGGCTCAGCACTCCTAGGGGTAGGGCTGGCACAGCATGAGGTGCCAGGGATCAAACGCTGATCCCTGCGCTTACCTAAGCAAGTTCATAGTCGGCTGAGCTGTACCACCAGCCCTATTCAAATACTTTAAAAAAAGACAAAATACAAATAAAATAACTGGATAAAAGGCACTGGCTAAAATCTGCAACTAATTAGTTGAACTCTGTATAATCACAATATTCCAGTTCTGAGATAGAACACTAATATTAAGTCTAGACACTATTTCTAGTGAGTGGAGCATATGGTGTATTTTTCTGTCACTAAAGGAATAAAGATAAAGTTTGTTCTTTCCACCATGTTGTTTCTCACTGTTCTTTGGGAGTATGCTAACTAGAGGTGACCATGTCTAGAAGAGCCCAGACACACAAGTATTTGAAGGTGAGGATCACAGTCACCTAAAGCATGGGGTATATTTAGACAAGACCCTCTCAGTTTTTGCTATCTTAGAAGAGAAATACCTACATTGGAAGTGCCCCCAAATCCGCACAAACTTTACTTTGTATGCATCACATAAACCTGTTTTAAATCAAATCTTGCAGAGCAAGCCTTAGAAATATTTTTAGCTGCCCTACAAAATAGCTTGGCTATGTAGCTTTCCCCCTCTGAAATTATTTATTCAATACATAGTTGGTAGTAGGCAAAGTGAAAAGTCACATCAAGATCATATCCATCACAAAAGAAAAATGCAGGTTTATAATTTACCAAGTAGAGTTGTAGATCATGTAATTGGAGATTAAAGATGATTTTAAGGAAAATGAGAGTTCTGGTTAAATTTTTTTTTTTTCAGAACTGGGATTGAACTCAGTACCTTGAGCTTACCAGAGAAGTGCTTATTCCACTGAGCTATCTCTCCAGCCCAAGCGAGTTCTGGCTAAGATTGGCTCTGGTAAAACAAAAAAGCAGTCCACTGTTTAAGAAAATATATTGAATGGATTTGCCATAAAACTTGAGAAAAGAATTCCGGACTTAAAGAGATATTAAAGCCTAAGAGCCATCAGCTATTTCTCTACTTCATTTTTATTTATATTTTTTAGCATGTTCTAAACTGGTTCTGTACCCACTCATCAACTTTTCCTTTCTCACTAGCCTCCATATGCATGTTTCTGGTCTACCCAAATGCAAACTTATTCCTCTGCTTCTCAACTCTTTGACTGGGTTTTTATAGAAGAAAGAGAAGTTGGGGAAGAACAAAGGAAACAGAGTGGAGTGAGGGAGTGGGTACACAAAAAAGCCTTTGTCATATTGTGCCACCTGGGATGCTAGTACACTTTTGTTCTAATGATGTGGTGAAAGTGAAGTAAATCACTTCTTTGATAGCAGCAGGGGAGGGAGAAGCTGACACAAACTTGAGATGATCCCTAAGAAAGCAGGTAAGATAGATGCTCTGTGCCAAAGACAACAAAAGCAGTTGCTGAGTCAGAAAGATTACAGAGTACTCATAACAGAAACCTGAGAACCCTCAGATTTAGGGGCCTGGAGGACATACAGAAAAAGAAGAAAGAGAGAATGACCCTAGTATTACACATTGCTATCTTCATCGCAGTTGCTTAGTTCACAGGTATCAGCATATATAGTTAGTCAGGGTGAGAATCCTATCAATTATCTGCTAGTTTCAAAAACCTGCTGAAGGTTCTCAGGATCATTGCCTTAACTATCCTATTCATATAAATGTATGACATTGCCCATGTCATGTTTCCTAGCTTTTCTCCTTGCCCTGTATTCCTTGTTTAATCCTTAAGTTCTCACTTGCCTTTTAATTGTTATACCTTTCTATTATTATTTCTTCTTTTGAGTTCTTACACTTGGGAGACTATATATTTAAGTATGTGGGTCTCGTTTATTTCACTTATATCTTCAAGTGGCATCCACTTAAATATAAAGGCTTCAAGTTTGTCATTCCTTATAGCTGAGTAATACTCCACTGTATAAAAATACCACATCTTTTTCATCCATTCCTCAGGTGATGGGCACCTTTGTTGTTTCGAAGATTGGACTATCACAAATTGTGCTGCTATAAACATAGGTACACGTATATCACTATGATATGACGTTTTCTGTTCCTTGGGGAAAATTCCCAGTAGGGGGATAGCTGGTTTGAATGGGATTTCCAGTTCTAGTTTTTTAAGGAGTCTCCATACTGATTTCCATAATGGTTGCACGAGTCTACATTCCCACCAGCAGTGGAAAAGGGTTGCTTTTTCCCCAAGGCCTCTCCAACATTTGTTGTTGGTTGATTTCTTTATGATAGCCATTCTTTCTGGAGTGAGATGGTATCTCAATGTGGTTTTAATTTGCATTTTGTGGATGGCTAGTGATGTGGAGCATTTTTTCATATATTCATTCTCTTCCATAATTTTGTCTTCTGAGATGTGTGTGTTCACCTCGCATGCCCATTTCTGGATTGAGTCATTCATTCTGGTCTTCTAAATACATACTGCTTCCAGTGTCATATCAATTATTGCTATACTGTCTCTCAAGTAAATGCTTTTTTTAAAAAATGGGTAATAAATGAAAACAAGAGAAAAGAAAAAGAAGTCATTGGACTGTCCTGCTACAATGCTGTATATGGTTAGATTTCTAAATTTCTGTGTAAAAATATGTAATTGTTTATTCCTATTTTTAATATTTTTTATTTTTCATTTTTCCTTTACATTATGTAGGGATTTAAAGTTTACCATATCAAGACTTGATAGAAAATACCTGTTCTGTGTTATGTCTAAACATTTGACATTTAGATAGATAGTGAGGTTAAGCTGAATTGCCTATATTATAGGGTAATAATATCATTAAGCTTCTCTTCTGGAGAGTTAAAAACTTAAGTTTGCAGACCAAACAATTAGAGAAAAAGAAGGGCTGCAAGGACAGCCAACATTTTGGCCCTATCCATTCAAGGTTAGCAAGAACTCAGGACATAAGTGAACCTGTACTGTAATATCCTGTAACTCAGCGGTGTCCCAAATTTTCTGATAAAGGAGATTATAGGACCATCGAGGAAAGTGATCGAAGATGCAGAGTGTGCCTATGGAGAGTCACCTGGAGAGAAAACATTCTCTCAGTCTTTCACAGAGAGCAAATTGGTCAAGCAATGGCCATGACTCATCTACATGGCTGACAGTGACAAAGGATCTACAAACTGCAGTACAGGATTTCAGGGTATATCCTGAGGGTATTTGACTAACCTTGTTAGATACAGAAGTTACACTTTTTATATAGGTTTTGCTTTATCTTGGTCTTAACCATCCATCAGAAAAGTATAAAAACAAGGTATAAAAAGTAAAGCTATATTAACATGCTCAGCTGTGAAAGCCTCAAGTCAACAACTTCTGACAGTGCCAGTCCTATGGATAACCCACTACTATTATGGACTACTGGACTTTATTGGAATATTTTGCTGAGTTCACACACCTACAATATTTAAATGGCAATGGAATACCCATCTCTGGCAAAGCTGAACAAAAAAAGGGGATATAAATGAAGAACCATTTTGTATCTGTATATACTAGTTAGGTTACATATACAGCTATTTTCTCTTAATTCAATGAGATGAAAGATTTGTCCTAATAGTGTTGGGACATGATGCCCTGTCTGACTCTTGTAGTATGAGTAACTACTACGAAGGCAACAATACACAATGTATTAATTATTGTAACTGTAGTACTAACCT
The DNA here is from genome assembly GCF_000260255.1 of Octodon degus. NCBI lineage: Eukaryota > Metazoa > Chordata > Mammalia > Rodentia > Octodontidae > Octodon > Octodon degus. The sequence goes on along the minus strand of NW_004524694.1, from coordinate 8,602,924 downwards.
GCTTTGAAACTGTCTCATTTCTTTTTCTCAATAAAATTAATAAAAAAAAAAAGAAAGAGAGAGAATGACTGAAAAGATACCCAGGGACTCAAGAAAGGCAATCACTTTAATAAAGTTATAGTTTATATGACTAATAAAAACATAGTTTCCAAAGGGTAACAGTGGCAACCATCATAAATCTGAAATGAATATAAGCCAACAGGAAGAATCCACAGACTGACAGTGATGAATATGTGGTATTTGATGAGGACAGATGTTGGATTAGCATCACTTGGGAAATGAGTATAGGCACTGAAAGCCAGCCACTGAGGGCAAAACATGGGCTTAAGAAGGAGAGGAAGGGAAGGAGGAAGGATCTGCTCAACTATGATGGGCAGCAAGTGATGGGGGTGAATGGGAAAGAGAAAAGGGACTTAAAGAAAAAAATATTGAAGGAAAAAATAGGGTTTGAGAGTTTGTAAATGCAGCATGAAATTAATATTGTAAGGACATCAGGGGAAGGAAAAAGGAATTAATATGTATTATATACAATTATAACATCCCATGGTGAATATGACCATAATATGTTGAAAACTTGTACCAATTTAAAAACAGAACTCTTGCAGTTAAAAAGTTACTAAAGTATGCTGGAATGTTAAGAATAGTCAAGTTTTCACAACTGTCTTTCCTCTCCTATGTGTGTGGGAAAAAGATTGTACCCCTAGTACAGAATAATTATCTATTAAGCAAGAATGTGATCTATTTATTATTTACTTATCTATTTGTTTTCAATGACTCTGTTTATCGAAAATCTTGTATGAACTGCTGTTAGAAAAATAACCATTAATCAAATATCCCAAACAAACCTTTATACACTAGGATACTCTTCATAATGTGCATTTGCACATATACATAAAAATTTATGTACTGTTTTTATAGTATACATACACTAATGTTATATATTATTTCACTGGATCATCAAAATCATTGCTAACTATAATTGATTCGACCTTTACAGATAACTGAAATAAGTAACTCAAAGTGACTTGTTTAGGAAATGTGAAGGTTACTGGGCACACACCAAAATCTCTTTAGTGATATACTAAATTTTATTCTTCTGGAAATAAAAGGATTTCTTGGCAATATAAATATGAATGGACTTGCAAAAAATGTTCTCTTCAAGCATTACTACAAATAAGAAATAGAGTATGCCATCCTATTCACCAAATTTAGCCTTAATAGAAAAAGTATTCAATTGGAATTCAAACAAAATGAACATCTCTTTTATGCATACCTGGACTCAAAATATGTTATATCTCTCTAATTCAGTTTATTTTTCTGAAAATAAAGCCCAGCTCTTTCATGCCTAAGAAAACATAGAAAGCATATAAAAAAATGAGTACTAAATGGACGGATTAAACTCAACAGAAGCAGAAACAACCAAAACACACAGGTTTCTGTTTTCCATTACATTCCAGTATCACTTGGGCTAAGAAAAGCGATTGGTAGGAGTTATTAGCAAGAGGAAAATGTGAAAACAATGTGGACTGAAGCTCACACATCTTCTTAATCACTTTAACTCATCTTACGCCATGGGTTACTTGCTAAACAAGGTGCAGCTGTAGACTATTTAATAGAGACTAAATAAATAAATAAATTTAATTATACTTGCATGTATGCTGAGGATAATCTACAGCCATGTCGAACTAGTGAAGTCTATCCCAAGCAGCTAAGGAAGGGGAACAGGAGGACTGCAGTGTCCTGGGTATTCAGTGATGCACAGAAAACTATCAAGATAGCAATACCAAAAGTGAGGTAGGGCTGGGCAGATAGCTCAGCAGATGAAAGCTCCTCCTTAGGTAGAGCACAGCAGCTGGAGTATGATCCTTACCTTGCCATGTCGGCCGACCCCTGCTGCGCTGAGACAGCGACTTAGACTGGGCTGGTGGCGCACGCCTGTAATTCCAGCCCTTGGAAGGCTGAGAACAGGAGGATGACTACAAGTCTGATCTATGGCGTGCGACCCTGTAGACCCTGTACTAAATACATTTTAAAAAGTGAGGTATTTAATGATATTATTACCCTACAACATAGGCAAAAAGTGGGGTATTTTAAGTCACCTAGATCCTTCCATATTAACTAGGAGTCACAGCTGTGAAACCTCATGGTTATTTAATATTTAAATGTCTTTTACTCTTTTTACTGGCAAAGTACATCTACCCAGCTTTCTCGCAGAGCTCTTGGAAATAAGATTCTGTGAAAAATGCTTGGAAAATCCATCGTAATGATGATGATCTCATACAGTATCATAAAGCAAGTAGAAAATAAAAGTATTGACACCTCAGCTACGTAAAATGAGTAGAATAAAAGTTTGAGGCTGGCTGTCAATGATACAGAAATAAGAAATAATATTTAAATCAGTACAATTATGGATAAATTTACCAGTATGACACCCAAATAAAAACATTATTGCTTTCAATAAGATTTCTTTGCAGCAGTTCATTGCATCATAACCACTTCCTTGCCTACATGATTACATTTTTAAGATCAATATGTCTATGTCTACATCTATATGTATATCTATATCTATCTGTCTATATCCCTTACTTATGAATGAATTCAATTCTGGGAGAAAGTGTGTAAGTATGTTTCATTCATAAGGCCTACAGGGGCTGATCAGGTACCTCAGCGGATTAAAGAGCCTGCTTAGGCAGACACAGGGACCCGGGTTCAATCCCTGGCATGCCTTGTTGGCCCCGCCCTGCGGCGCACTGAGATGGGACTGAGACTGGGTATGGTGGCGCCGGCCGATAATCCCAGTGTTTGGGAAGCTGAAAACAGGAGGTTCTCTAGGAATCTGATCTGTGTAGCAAAACCCCATAGACCCAGTACTTAATAATAATAATAATAATAATAATAATAATAATAATAATAATAATAATGGCGTTGATGTTTGGGCAGGCCAGATAGCTCAGGCGACTAAAGCGCCTGCTTAGGCAGAGTGCAGCAGCCGGACTCGATGGCCGCGTGCCTTACCGGCCCATCCCGGGGTGCGCTGAGACAGCGATCGAGGGTGAGCTGTAATCCCTGCTCTTGGGAGGCTGAAAACAGGAGGATCACTATGAGTCAGATCTATGTTGTGAGGCCCTGTAGACCCTTCAGACCCAGTACCAAATGCATTAAAAAAAAAAATAAGGTAAGTCCTACAACATGACTCTCATACAACTCTGAGACAAATATACAATGTGAGCCTTTCAAAGAAAACCAGAGGCTGCGTCTCAGATCTTCGCTCTTCCATCCATCGGTAAGCCAAGACAGGTGCGTGCAGGACTGCCGTGGAGGAGGAAGCAGCCCCACGTGATGCGCCTTCTGCCGCGGGTGGGTCCGATGCGGGCGGCACGCCAGCTCCCGGCGCTCCGCAGGACTCCCCGCGGCACAGGGCTGGGCAAGGCCCGCAGACGGGGATCCGAGGCCAGGCAAGGCTTCGCGTGCTCCGCGGTGGCCGCAAACGTGTCCTTCCTGCCGGAGCGACTTACAGCCAGAGCGACCTACGGCCGGAGCGACTTAGGACAAGCCGGTCCATCTTGGCGTTAACAAGCTGAAGTTTGCAGGAAGCCTTCAGTCTGTGGCTGAGTCACAAGCTGCACGCTGCTGTGGGGCTCTGAGAGTTGTTCTAGATTCTTCCTGGGTTGGTGCAAATTCCACATACAAGTTCCTTGAGGTTATCCTTATTGATGCATCCCACAGAGCCATTAGGAGACATCCTGACACCCAGTGGGTCACCAGCCCGTCCACAGCACGGAGCGCAGGGAGGTGCTGCCGCAGGAGCGAGGCCTTGGAAGGGCCACGAGTTCCGCCACACTGTCAGTGGCTCCCGCCCTGCAGCTTGGAGAAGGCGCGGTACCCTCCAGCTCCGCCGTTACTGCTAATAATGTAAGTGATGCTTGTAAGATTCCTAACCCAGTAAACACTTTAGGACAGTTCATCTGCTTAAAGGTGTCATTTGTTAAGTAGTCTACTGATTCACGAATGTTTTATCAAATGGACATTAAAAGTGCAATAATGTTTGAAGACTCTTAAGTGATGGTGTATCTTTGTTTCTAATAAGACAAACTTTTTTAAGTCTTTGCTTTATCTTATTAGCGATTGAATGTCAGTGTTGGAAACGTTCTGTGTGGTATAATAGGTACAAAATAAATTCTTTAAAAGAGAAATGCAAAAAAAAAAAAAAAGAAAGAAAAGAAAAGAAAGAGAAAAGAAAACCAAAATGTTTGTACTTGTGAGAATTTGAGACTAGAACATTCAGAAGTTGGGGGTTTACTGGAATTTGACCAAAGAAGATAGATGTCAGGCTCAGGTATGTGTGTGCTCTCTGCTCCTACCAACCATTTGTGTTCCTTCCACAGACTTTCATGCTGCTGACCGTGAGGTCTAGTTGCACAGTACACTCACGCCCCAACACACTTATTAAGGAACTTGAACACCTACAGTAATACAACAATCAAGGCAATGTTCATTAACAGCCTTAAAGAGAAAAAATTTATTTTCAGGTTTTAACTTGTGCAGCGTTATCATATCCACAAGTTGTAATGAAAACTACTGAATATTTATACTAAAATATTATTATAGTTAAAACACATTGGAATTAATCACCTTTAAAGTACTCCCCCTCACTTCTCACTATTCTCCCATCTAAATACTAATCAGGCTGGACCCTGCTTAGCTTCCGAGATCAGATGAGATCGAGCACAGACAAGATAGAGTGGGTTGAGGGTGGTCTGGCCGTAGACACTTCTCATCATTGTTGTCACTCTTTGAGGCAGTTCTGGAAGACGTTCCTCATGAGCATCTTTAGCTCTGACGTTATGACTGTCTCATTGTCCTTAATCAGTAAAACACTTCTACATTTCATAGTCAGTTTTGAATTTGGCAAAGTACAAGATGGAAAATCGAGGGAATAGATAGAAGTGGAAATGCCATGACATTTTTACACCCTGCATTTCTGTCGGATGGGCTTGGCCAGCACCACTCGTTGTAGTTTTGATCATACCTTATACAAATATTCATGCAAAGGACTTCAGAACTGCTTCCAGAAATTCAACTGGGAAGGGAAACAAGAGAGGTGGGAGGGGGAGGGGAAGGAAGAAAGGTTAAAGGAAAATAAGAGAAGGGAAAAAATGGAAACAGAGATTTTGTAAATGGGAAGGGAAATAAAGGTAAAAGGGAGGGAAGGGAAATGGAGAAAAAAATGAATTAAGATAAATTACGTATAGGTTCAAATTACCTATGATGCATGTGACCAATATGGATCAAAAGTATACACTACTAAAATTATAAAGCTAGGGACAGTAAGACAGCTCAGTGGACTAAGCACCTGCTTAGGCAAGCACTGGGACTGGGATTCGATCCCCGGCATCACATGCAGCACCGTCTCCATCCCCAGGGTGCTGAGCCAGCTACTGAGTTTGGGCGTGGCCTATACGTGTAATCCCAGCTTTGGGGGAGGCTGAAAACAGGAGGATCATGAAGAG
>NW_004524694.1:8581591-8587024 GCF_000260255.1 Octodon degus | reverse complement strand
ATTTTGTTCCTTCTCTTTGTCATTTTGTATACCACTGTCTTCTGACCTTTGGTGTAGAGCTTAGATAGAGTTATTACCTTAGCACCAGGTCCGGACCTATGAAGTTCAGATTCCTCCAGGTGGGTGTTCCTTGGATCTGGCTGCTGTGCTCCACTTCTTTCTGCTGCAGTCGTTAGAGTTGAACCCTTTGTGTCTCTCTGGCAAGATGTTCTGCTCATGAATCAGCTGGGTGGGTCTTGCCTCTAGCCTCTTTGCAGGGAGTTCTGCTGAAGAGTTCTGTGCTGGGCCTGCGCTCTGGGTCTATTCGGGATCTGGAGGACCCCAGGTCTTCTCACTCACTCGCGGGGCCTGTGCTCTGGGTCTGTTCAGGATCCCGCGGCCTGGGTCATCTCACTCACTCGCGGGGCCTGTGCTCTGGGTCTATTCAGGATCCCTTCGGGTCCCAGGTCATCTCACTCCGATTTTATTTGTTAGTTGTTAGATTTAGCTATCTTGATTTTGGTTTAGTCATCTGTATCTGAACTGTTCTAACACCATGGGACATTTTGTTTGCTGTAAAATCTCAACCTAACGAGATTATCTCAGCATGATATGTTTAATGTCTTAGACTAGGGTCCACAGTCAAATCACCACACACAATTTGTTTTTATCCAATGTCTAACAGATGCCAGATGTGTTAACAGCCCTAAAGATTTTGATGTTTCACTATTCAACTATAAAAGCCTAATTATCCTGAGTTATTATGCAGTGTATACATAAATCAAAATCTATGACATTATATTTCATAAATATACATGAATTTCATGACAATAAAAATATAACTAACAATATCAATTTTAAAACTTCTTCTGTGTTTTGTCTCATTTTCATGTTCCTCTACCATGGTCCAAAAAACCTCCCAGTTAAAAATATAGGTTGCATATGAAAATACATTGTATGGAATGTTTCTCTCCTTTCAAAAATTATAGTCTTGCTGATGGTATGGCTCAGTGGCACAGCACCTTCCTGGGAAGTGTAAGGTCTTGGGTTCAATTCTTAATATATAAGAACTTCATAAATTAACACTTCAAAGTACTTCTACTAAAGTCTCTTAGTTCTTTGAAAAATATATATAGTCCCTGCCCTGATTCCATCCTGTGTGTCCATCCTGTGGAGCAGTACTCATTCACTTCCATCCGTGTTCTGTCCCACCTAAGTGCGGGCCACTGCTCCAAGGAAGATTTGATGGATATGAACATGAGCCCCTGAGGCCCCAGAGCTATCTCTTTGGCTGTGAACGAAAGGCCAAAAAGGATTACCACTTTATGGTGGATAATCATGAAAATGAGCACCAGTTGTCATTAAGAATGGTCAGTTTAGGGGCTGGTGCAAAGGATGAGCTGCACTTGTTGAAGCAGAGGCTATGAATTATGAAGGCAGTCCAATTAAAGTAACATTGGCAAATTTGCAAATGATTGTACAGCCAACGGTTTCCGTTGAGGGCTCTGAAATCGCACCACCTGTTGTCTTAAGGTTGACGTGTGGTTCAGGGCCTGTGCATATTAGTGGACAGCATTTAGTAGCTGTGGAAGAAGATGCGGAGGAGGAAGAGGAGGTGGAAAGAGATGTAAAACTCCTAAGTGTATCTGGAAAGCGATCTGTCCCTGGAGGTGACAGCAGAGTTCCACAGAAAAAAGGAAACTCACTGCTGATGAAGACAACAAGGACGATGAGGACGAGGATGAAGATGACGACAATGGTGATTTTGATGATGAAGAAACTGAAGAGAAGGCTCCAGTGAAGAAATCAATACGAGATACTCCAGCCAAAAATGCACAAAATCAAACCAGAATGGAAAAGACTCAAAACCATCAATGCCAAGAACAAAAGGGCAGAAATCCTTCAAGAAACAGGAAAAGACTCCTAAAACACCGAAAGGACCTAGTTCTGTAGAAGACATTGAAGCAAAAATGTAAGCAAGTATAGAAAAAGGTGGCTGTCTTCCCAAAGTGGAAGTCAAATTCATCAATTACATGAAGAATTGCTTCAGGCTGACTGAGCAGGAGGCTATTCAAGATCTCTGGCAGTGGAGGAAGTGTCTTTATGAGAACAGTTCAGACAATTTCATAAGTTTTTTGTCTTTCATTTCTGTAACAGGTGCTATCTGGCTTTTTTTTTCTTTCTTTCTTTTTGGTGTTGTAAGGAAGGGTCAACAAAGGGTGTTCACTGTCTCACTACTAGATTGGACTTGTAGTGATCTGCCTGTTTATAGCCTTCTAAGAGCTGGAATTACAGTCATGTGCCACCACTTCCAGTCTCAGTTGCTGTTTTGGTGCACACTGGGGGCAGACTCAGCACAGCAGGCCTGGGGATTGGACCCCGGTTCGTTTGCCTGCTTACAGGCACTTTAATCCATTGAGCTATTTGGCTGGCCTTGGCTGGCCTTTTTATAATGCAAAGTGAGAACTTTTCCTACCATCTTTGATAGATGTTGTCCAGGTCCCATTGACAAGAATGTGTTGTCTGAAATGCCTGTTTAGATTTTAAAGATGGAACTTCACCCTTTACTTGCTTTTAACTATGTGTGGAATATTACGATAAGACATACTAGTAGTGGTGGTCAGACAGGGAGATGGTAGGGAGACAAATATACATATGAAATAAACTCAGTATTTTAATAAATAAAACAATATATATATGTATATATAGATACAGATATATAGTTTTGCATTTTTGTGGAGATTTTAACTTTTTAAAGTAATTAATTTGGTACAGGATCTCACTGCGCAGCTCACAGTGGTACTTATCCTGTGGTCTCAGCCTCTCTAACAGTGGGATTACAGGTATGCACCACTACAGTATGGCATGCAGTAGTGGGGATCAAACCTGGGTCCCTGCACTTGACAGGTAGACACTTAGACTGCCAAGCTATCTCCCCAGCCCATCTTATGTTTTCTATTGTTTTCCTCTGTCTTGCTTTATTTATGTAAAAATCTATTTTTCTACTATATATTTGTCATGCTGATAAATGTGTTTCTTGGAAGGCTTTGGTGCATATACATATTGCATCTTAACTTTCTCTACTTCCTTTTTCCCTCTGCTCCTTAATGCCACCTCCCATTGTCTCTTTTATTGCCATCACTACAAAGTCTATCTCCCTGTTTCCTATTATATTTCTTTCCTTTCTTCTAAAATTATTTATGCTTTTGGTTTTTCACATAAATGAAATCATGCAATAGGTCGGCTTCTGTGTTCCAGTTCATTCCACTTAGCAGTATGGATTTAAGGCGCAGTTCCCACAAACAGCTGAAATTTATCCTTCTTCATGGGTGTGTAGCACACCACTGTGTATAAATATTTTATTTTCTTTAATCATTCATCTTTCCATGGGAACATCCACTTCCATAATTTAGCAATAACAAATGGTGCTGCTGTAAACATGAGTGTGCATGTGTCCCTATAATATGATGTCCTCAACTCTTTTGCAAAAACACTCAAAAAAGCCCTAGTTGGCCAGACAGAATTATGATTTTTAAATTTTTGAGGCATCTCCATATTGATTATCATAGTGGTTGTTCAAGTTTCCAGTTCTGCAAGCAATATAAAAGTGTTCCTTGGGCCGGCGAGATAGCTCAGCAGACTAAAGCATCTACCTAGGCAAGTGCAGAGACCACGCTTCAATCCCTGGCACCGCGTGCTGCACAAGCCCCACCCCTAGGGTGGGCGGAGCTGATGATCCCATCTAGTCATGTTGGCGCATGCCTGTAATCCCAGCACTGAAGAGGCTGAAAGCCTCCTACAGGAGGATCACTGTGAGTCTAAGCTGTGCAATGAGGCCCTGCAACTACCAAATACAGTAAAAAAGTGTTTCTTAAAGTTATCCGTGTGTGTGTGCAAAATGGTGTGTCTGGAATAAGTAGCAGCCAGAGTGGAAAATAAAAATTTTCCTCTACCATCATTGTAAAATAGAAAAATGCTTCTCACTTAAGGAGGCTAATTAAAATCCTCACATCATTTACACAACTCGTTACTGGGCTATCAATATTTAGTGCTTTCCTTCTTCAATTATTTAAGTCAAGTTAAGAAATGTTTTAGGGGCTGGAGGCATGTCTCAGTGGTCTAAAGCACCTACTTAAAATAAGTTTAGCAAAGCACAGGGACCACGGTTCAATCCCCCAGCACCACATGCCAGCCAGCCCTGCCCCCTGGTGGGCTGAGCTGGCAACACACACACACACACACACACAGACACACACACACACATAAATAAATAAAACTTTTTTTAAAAAGAAATGTTTTAAACCAGTTTAAGTTCACCTATATGATTTGGAAAAATCATTCTGTTTTACGATGGATCTTTTAAAAATCTTATGCATAAAACTGATATGTGAATTTTCATTACAAGCTCCAGGTTTTACTATATTTTATCATTGTACTGTTTCATCTTAACTCAGCTATTGATAAGATGTGGGAAGGGTATAGATAAAAACAAAACTGAGTTGAAAATGTTTACAGGAAAACAGCCCCTGGCTTAAATTGATCTGTCATACTGCATTTTTCAACATAATACAAATGATTTTATTATGAGCCATTGAATATGTATACATCTTTCTATGAAAAGAACAATGTTGCATGGTAGCCCAAATAATTTAGATTTTGAGAGACATTTTAAGTGTTCATTTTCTAAATTTAGAGGCCTTTTATAGCTACTAGAAAAAAATGAAGACTGAGTTGGCACCTATTCCAGCTGATGATGAAATTTCCTCAGCTGGTGATTTGTGCTGTGCTCTTAGAAAGGGGGCCCTTCAGGCGCTGCAGTGATGACGGCATCTTGTCAGCCCCAAAGGACTAAGAGATAAAAACAGGTAATGGCAGCTATAAGAAGCTTCGTTTTAGAAAGAAATAAATGAAATATTAGTAATAACAGTAGAGATTAGATTTATAATTTAGATAACTACAGAAAAAAATCTAAAAACAACAGTTGTCACAGCTTTCTAATGTACTTATTTCCTGACACCTGCTGTGCTCTCTAGAACATTCACACATTTGCACTGGAAAAATTGAGCAGGCCTGGGAGAGAACATGCTCTGGATCCTTTCAATTTATCATGTACCATCAACAGTAGGTCAGACCACCCTCAGATTATCTGTCCCTGTCTAGGCCACGTGTGAGGAGTATTTTATCAGCTATTTTAAAATCCTATTGAGAATTATCAATGCCTGGATGTGGATCACCAAATCTCAGATCTTTCTAATGGGAAAGTGGAAATTAAAACAAATGAACAATCAAAAGTTACTTTTATGTAAGTGCATGAGTTTTTTCTCATTGAAAGGACCTGCTGAATCCAAGCTAAAATAAAATAAGACAGTTTTAAAACGAGACAAGCCAGTGTGGAAATTCAGAATTCTGGATAAAAATAGTATCTTAAATCTTCCATATCAAGAAAAACAAAAA
>NW_004524694.1:8575391-8581491 GCF_000260255.1 Octodon degus | reverse complement strand
AGAGAGAGAGAGAGAGAGAGAGGAATGATGGGCTAATTGTGTTCAAAGCAAATGATATTTTCAGAAGGCTTAATGCCAGTGGGATTTTACTCTAATGACAGTGGATTTTTAATGCAAGCATTCACTATGTATTTTAATCGCCCTTTGCAATCTCAGCCCTATAAGCCAAAAGTTATTCCCTTTCTATATTTCTTTTATTAGTGCAAATGTGCTATATCTCCATCCCCTTCCCCTCCCCTCTATCTCTTGTTCCATTTCTTATTTTCTTTAAGCCTATATTTGTACTTTCCATTATTTTTCTTTTATTTCACTCTTCCTTTAGCTTTCAGGTACCTCCCATAAGAAAAATCATGTGTTGTTTAAGCCTGTGTTTCTGAATCATTTCACTTGACAATATGATCTTAAATTTTATCAATTTTCCTCCAAATGACTCATGTTTAGGTCTCCGGTGCGTCCACTTTCCTATTATGACCCACATTTCCTCTTCCTTTCTGCCTTATGGCAGAAAAGTAGAGTGTCCCATTGCTTGTAAGTTCTACATTTGCTTTATTCTTTCTTCTGCTGATAGATATATAGGCTGCTTTCAAGCTTTTGCTGTTATAAGTTATGCTGCTCTAAACATGTGTCAATGTACTATGATGTCTTTAACTCTTTTGGAAACATATATATAAGAGAAATATCTGGGTCTAATTGAATTTGTACTTTTATTCTTTATTTTTAGGAATCCCCATACTGGTTTGCACACTAACTTGCCTTTGCATCCACAATGTCGACAGCTTCTTTCTTTCTTCTCTGCAGTCATGCCAGCTTTCGTCATTATTTGATTTCTTGATTAAAGCTATTATTCTTGGTGTCAGAACAAAACTCAGTTTTGTTTTAATTTTCATTTATTTAATGGCTAAAGCTGTTGAATGTTTCTTTAATCATTTGTGGACCATTCATACTTCTTCTGAGAAATTTCTTTTCATTTCACTTGCCCAATTTTTGATCAGGTCTTTGAACCTGGGTGATACTGTGGTTTGGGGAGGTGAAATTTGAGTGAGTGCTGTCATTTACAAAACAGACCATTCAAAACAGGGGGCAATTCTTCCTCCGCCTACTACACACAGGAAAGGATGCGCGAACAGCCAGGCTCTGAGTGCGGTCCGTCTTCAGTCCTAGATCACAAGCAGACACAGATGGCAGAAAAGTAAGTCTCCCAAAGAACAAAAGAGTGAAAACAAATACCAATTACTTTTCCCTCTTTATTTTCTTCTAGAAAGACACTATCTTGGAAAGACCAATAACATGTACGATCATAACCATTAATGATATGTCCTTCATGAAGACTAGATGTGTTACAGCTTAAAAACTGAGATTTTGGAAAAGTACAATTTAGATAAAAAATAGAATGTACGAGGTGTGTGCCTTATCTCCAGGAATAAAAAATGTTTCTGTTTCAACAGTTTCAGATTAGTTGCATATTTTATGTTATTATTTTAAAATGTTCTTTACTGGTTATTTTCCTTTCTCTCACTTTCCTCTTTCCTTTTCCAATTTGGTGTATGTGGAAACAGTCTTCAAACTTGCTAATAAGAGGTAGTTAAATTCTATGTGAATATTTCTAAGTTACTATGATACACCACTTCTTATTCCTCTGGCCCACAGTGTAAATGTTGATTCCCAAAGGAGAACTCTTGGCACAGCTCTACTGGAGACATTTAGAAAACTCAAGACAGTTGCCTTTTACTTATTCCTCCCAATTTATGGTTATATACTGAGTTTACATGCCATCTATACCAAACATAGTATTTAAGAAAATATTTCAATAAATAGCTTTAATGTCTCATGGCTATTTTTTCTAAATTTAATATTACTATAAATTATCTCCAGTGTTATTATAAATTTTCTTTTTTTTAAACAAAATCTTTCAGTCATGTTTTGGGAAGATATCAATCTTTTAGAAAAAGCTATCTAATCAGAGCTTTTCCAAATGACCCAAAGTGGCTAAAGAAAATCTGAGGGCATAAATCCCTTGGACCCAGGATCATGCGCTCAGTGATCTCTGCTGTTTCACATGTGCAAATTTCCTCTGTGTGGTTCCTGCCCTCGAGAGTACTCTTCCCATTCTTTCTGATTAACTCTCCTCAAGTCCATGTACAAAGCAGCTCTCCCACAACTCCTTTCTAAATCCCAGAGCACATTTGAAACCTTTCCCTTGTTCTCCAGCCTGTTTGACATGGAGCTCGATTTGCATTTATCCCATTTTTCCTTGTGTTACAGAATTCTTTTCTCAACTGGCTGATAAATTCATGTAGAACATAAATATCCCTCTTCACCATTATGCCAGGTGATTAATACAGAGTTTAAGGAAGATATGTAAATGATGCCTTACAGAAGAATCACACTGACTTTCTACAGAAAAATGGTTGCAGACTGCTACCCTCCTGGGTTTCCTCAACAGGTCAGGAAAGGATGATATCATTCTTTTGATACTATTTGTCTCCTGTTTCTCTTTGTTTGTGACCGTTAGCTCAATAAAGGGAAAGAATGGATTTTTTGAATGGGCCATTTGTCATTGGTGATCAAGGTAGAAGAATGAACATATCAGGTGAATTTTGAAAATATTTCACAAATCAGAATTGTTAAAACTAGGCACAAAATGAATATTTAGTGATAATCCTTCTTGGAACATACTAAGGTCATTAAACTGTAAAATTTTAAAGAATTGAATATTTAAAAATTAATTCCAGAAATGATTTATTTAAAATATTTTATAGTGAGATAGCTCAGCAGACAAAGCACCTGCTTACACAAGTGCAGGGGTCATGGTTTGATCCCTGGCACTGCATGCCATACCAGCCCAGCCCCCAGGTGTGCTGAGCCAGGGACTGAGTCCCTGTGTGGTGGTACGTTCCTGTAATCCCAGTGCTAGGGAGGCTGAAAACAGGAGGATCACTCAAGTTTGAGTTGCACAAAAATCCAAAACAAAACAAACAAACAAAAATAAGAAAACTAAAACAAGAAAATAATAATAAAATATTTTATAGATTTTCAATTTCAAATTTCATTAAATATTGTTACATAATGGAGGAAAATAATTTGGAATTCTGTATAAGCCTAAATTTTCTGAAAGGAATACAAATTGATCCAAATTCACTTGCAAATAAAATCATGTTGTAATAAATAAAAATATAATTGCTAATAATGAATATTTCATATTTCTACATAAATGTATAATTAACCGACTCTTCTTTTACAAAGTGAAATAGTGTTACATGGTATTTCTGAATGTTTATTTCTTATACATTTAAAAACCTAGGAAAGTGTTGAATTATTTCTTTTTCATATTGTGATTAAAATCACTGTGCCCATTTATATCTGTAGCTCTGGTTATGATAAGACAATACCAGCATAGAATCACTTAAAAAACCGTCAGTAATGTATTTATAGCTGCCACTGGAATATCTTATCAATTTTTTTAAGGAACATAAGCATTAAGTGTAGTAGTGAAGGAATCTCGAGCCTTTATTTGGATGGATGATTAGCACACAGATTTTGAACAGCTAGGCAACCTCTTCGTATACAAAAGCTTATAAATTGCAATGAGACATTTCATAGTCACCAGAGTTTTCTTTAGCTTTGAACCATACTGACACATTTTGATAGTGCTCCTAAGATTTGAAGTGTCCCTTCCAATACAATATTATTCTGCAAATTTAACTTTACTATTAAATAATTGATAAATCACATCTAATTCAGTAGTTACAAGACTGATTTTGTGGAGGTTGTTGCCAAAACAACTTACAAATCTTAGAATATATTCAAAGAAGTACATGTTATATGATGTTTAAATCAAACAAATGTAATTTTTTTTTTTTTTTTCCGGAACCAGGGATTGAACTCAGGCCCTTGCGCTTGCCAGGGAAGCGCTTACTCCACTGAGCCATCTCCCCAGCCCCAACAAACAAATGTAAATTTAATAAATTTAAATTTCTCCTTTCTATGTACTTAACAGAATTAGCTTATACGTTTCCTACAAATACTTTGTTGTAATTAAATTTTCTTGAAGTCACAAACTTCATTCCAGTTTCCTTCTACAAACCATTGTGTTTTACTTCTCTCACAACTTAAATTTTTATGCAAGTATATTCCTATTTCCTGATATTTCCACATACAGTAATTACCTTTGTAAGCAAAAATAGCTTAAAATAAAGGAGAACACATTTTCAGTTCTAGTTAATAATAATCTATTGATCTGTCAATAAGCCTGAAGGTCATGTGCATCTCCTCCTTTCATCTTTCAGACACATGGCTATGCTTTCATATAACCTATAGTCAGCTGATGACATAAGAATGTTATTGCATATAATTTTAATGCATTTAATCAATGATGTATTCTTTCTACTGAGATATGTCATGAGAGCTGCTCTTACACAAATCTTCCAGAATGCTCTTACACTTAGAGATGTTTCCGTATCCCACTATCCCAAGATGCTGCCTTACTGAGAATGACCAGAATCTGCACAGTTTCTGTCAGAAATTGGCTTCCATACATCTTCTTTGACATTAGTCAGAAGCAACACATCATTAGTCAGTGCAGTTACAAGGGTAGAAATACTCGGTGTCTTGACTCGGGTCCATTTTCTAATTCCATTTCTGTCTCTGGTTGGCAGTGTTTCTCTTCATGTTCTTTCAATCCATTAACTACTGTGTTTGTTTTGTCAAAAGGACTGTGTCCTATTTTCTTCCTGCTTCAAGAGCATGATCGTTAGCATTCAATGGTTTAGTATGAAGGCCTCAATAACTCAAGGTTGTACCAAGAGCAGTTAAGCAATAGGTTCTCTGAGTACTAGGATATGATTTTGGATGTAGCCTAAGACTGACTGAAACCATCGCAGAAAAATAAAATCAAATGAGAGATTTTCAAGATGGTTGGAAAGAAAGCAGAAGGTTCTGTGTCATGTAATTATGTCTGTCTTTGTCTAGACTTGTACTGTTGATGTCTCACCTGCATCTCAGTAGGACGTCACCAGGGAGATTGTAATTCCCTTTTCCCTTCCCATGAGTTTACCTGCTGAAAACCTAAATTCCTCAGTTCGAGGATCTCATGGGCCAAACAGAGATAAATGGTCCCCATCGCTGCTGCCAAAGGACAAGGAGAAAGTTGCGGTGCGTCAGCTTCATTCTAAAGAATAATATTTTCCCCTGAACTGATCATAATAATATGGGATTCTTCAAACCAGGAGCATCTTCAAATGTTACATGTTTTGATCTAAATTTCTCTCTCTCTCTCTCTCTCTCTCTCTCTCTCTCCTCTCTCTTTCTGGTTTGTTTATTTTTTTTTTTTTATGTTTTTGGTGCAGTGACTGCAAAGCTCGGACTCGTAGTGATCCTCCTGTTCTCAGCCTCCCCAGAGCTGGGCTTATGGGCATGCGCCACCACGCCCAGACTCCTTCACCAGCTCAGTGCCCCCAGGGGCAGGGTCTAAATTTCACTTGATCTAAAGCCTAATGTCACATTCTTTTATTAAGTTTCATAAATTTCTTCAGTGTGCCTACACTTAACATGTAGTTCCCTGTTTCCATGAAATTTATAACAGATTCATCAAATAAAGCGTATAATTTATAAAGCCATGTGACCTATTTCATTATGTAACAGTATCTTTTAACTATAAGGAGTTTTAATTTTGATGGAGAAAGGCCTTTTTTTTTTTTTGATCCCCCACTGAAATATATTTTCAGCCACATTTCCTCCATTGTTTTCTGCAGAAATTTCACAGATTTCGCATGCATGCTTGTGTTGATGACCAAACTCTTTCTAACTCGAGAGCGTTCCAGGAAGGTAGAACTTCAGTACACATTTTTCCATATGCCTGTCCCATTGTTCCAGACTATACATGAAAATAGTACTTTTTAATGATGAGGTAGATATTTTATATTTTGGGTCAGATTTTCTATTATAACTTTTCTACCCTGGGGCTGGCAAGATAGCTCAGAGGTCTAACGTGTCTGCTTAGGCAAGCTTAGGCAGGCAGGTGAGGTGGCAGTTCAAGTCCCGGTACCACATGCTGTGCCCTCCCTGCCCTCAGAGCAGGCTGAGCCTGCCAAATAATAATAAT
>NW_004524694.1:8563592-8565136 GCF_000260255.1 Octodon degus | reverse complement strand
AAAAAATAGAGGAGGATAAAAAAGATGGAAAACTTAAATAAGCAATATAGAAAAGAAATAGAGTGCATGAAGTAGATCCAAAGAGACATTCAAGAGATTACCAATTCAATGAAAGGTTGGCAAAGCCATCTTAATGAAAGTGAAGATAGACTTTCAGACCTTGAAGACACTGTGGGAGGTAGTGAAAAGGTAAGGAAAGATCTCTTAAAAACAAGTGAGATCCAGGAAAAATAATTTAACAACTGCAAGACAATGCAAAGATGAACAACATATGATGAACATGCATCAATGACAAAGTAGGAGTCAACACAAATGATATAAAAATAATATGGGTAGAAGTAAAAGCAGAAAATTGCCCAAATATGGGGAAATAATCTGACATTTAGGTAACCAAATCATACAGAACACTAAATAGCATCAACCCAATTAAAACCAAACCCAGGTATATAATACTCAGGATCCCAGAAGTTCTGCACAAGAATAACGTACTAAAAGCTTCTAGAGAAAAGAAACAGATAACATTTAAAGGAAAACCTGTTAGAATAATGGCAGATTTATCTTCACAAACCATCAAGTCAAGAAGAGCATTGTGCAAAGTAGTTTAAGTCTGATAAGAAAACAAATTCCAACCCAGACAGATATACCCTTGAAAACTCTCTTTCAAGTTTAATGGAAAAGTGAAATATTTCCATGACAAAGAACAACTAAAGAAATTCATGACAACCAAGCCAACCCTACACAGACTACTGAAAGACATTATAGAGAGGGATCAAAATGACTACAACTCCATGCGTGAGAATGGAAATAATCAAGAAAATAGGGCAAACAGTTATACACAGGAGAAAAATAGGTAACCAAGAGCAGGAAAATAACATGTCCATTAGACAATGCATCCCAATTATAATCATCAACATAATTGGACTCAATTCACCAATTAAAAGAAAGAGACTGGCATAGTAGATTAGGAAACAAAATCTAACAATATATTATACACAAGGAACATACTTAAGTCATAAAGAAATTCATAGTCTGAAAGTCAAAGGATGGAAAGCAATACTACACGCACCAGGACCTCAGAAAAAAGCAGGGGTAGAAATCTTTTTGCCGACAATCTGAACTTCAAACCAAAAATGATCAAATAAAATAAAGAAGACCACTACATGCTAGTTAGGGGGAAAACACAAGAGGAAGAGGTAACACTCATAAATACATACACACCAAACATGGGAGCACCCAAATGTAGAAGCCAATCTTAATCTACATGAAAAATCTAATATCCAATACTACAATCTGAACAAGAGACTTAACACCCCTTTATCTCAAAAAGATAGGTCAAGCAGACAGAAAAATTGGCAAAGAAGTAGCAGATCTGAACCAGTGCTTGGAACGAATGAATTTAGTGGACATATATAGAGTGTTCCACCCATTATTTGAATAAACATTCTTTTTGGCAGCACATGGGATGTTTTCCAAAATAGACCACATACTAGTCCATAGGTCATGCTTAAGCATATGTGAAAAAACCGGAAATTATCCCATGCATA
>NW_004524694.1:8549496-8559012 GCF_000260255.1 Octodon degus | reverse complement strand
AACCAATGGGTCACAGATGAAATTAAACAAGAAATTAAACAATATCTACAATCCAACAAAAATTCAAGAACAACTTACCAGAATTTGTGAGATGCAATGAAATAATTTTTTAGAGCGGAATTTATAGCTTTGAACTCACACATTAGGAAAACTGAATGGGTACAAATAAATACCCTAATGCTACACCTCAAACATCTAGAAAAAGAAGAGCAAACCAAGCCCAAATCCCAAAGATGGGAGGAAATCACACAGACTAGAACAGAAATTAATGTAATTGGGACAAAGAAAGCAATAAAAAGACTTAATGAATGAAAAGGCTTGTTCTTTGAAATATTAAATAAAGTTGATAAACCCCTAGGTAACTTTGCCAAAAAGAGGAAAGAAAAAACTCAAATTCAAGCAGTAAGGAATGAAAAGGCCAAAATCACTACAGAGCCTGTGGAATTTCAGAAGATCATCAATAACTACTGTAAGAAACTTTACTGTCACAGAAAGAAAGATACAGAAGACATGGACAGAGTCCTAGGAAGGTACAAATTACCAAAGCTGAATCAAGAAGACATAGCAACTCTGAATAACCCAATATCAGCCAATGAAATTCAAAATGCAATAAAATACCATCAAAGAAAAGCCCATGTCCTGATGGATTCACAGCTGAATTCCCAAGAAATTTACAGAAGATATAATTTCAATACATCTCAAAATCTTCAATGGAATTGTAATGGAAGCAATACTTTCAAAATCATTCCTAGAGGCAAGTATTAGTCTGATATAAAAACCAGAAAATGATTCAACGAAAAAAGAAAATGATAGGCCAATCTATCTCATGAATCTAGATGCAAAAATCCTCAAAAACATCCTGGCAAATACAATATAGTAAATCATTAAGTTGATTATACACCATGACCAATTAGGATTTATCTCAGGGATGCAAAAATGTTTCAACATAAGCAAATTTATAAATGTAATACACTATATCTATAGAGCCCAATCCAAAAGCCACATGATCATCTCAATCGATGCAGAAAAGCCCTTTAACAAAGTCAAAAATTCACTCATGAGCAAAGTCCTATAGAAAATTGGAATTGATGGTCTCTACCTCAATCTGATAAGAGCCATCTCTGACAAGTCAACTGCTCACAGAATTCTAAATGGGGATAAACTGAAGTCTTTTACTGTTAGGTCAGGTACAAAACAAGGATGTCTTCTATCACCACTCCTATTCAATATAGTTCTGGAATCATTAGCTAGAGACATTAGACAAGAGAGAGAAATAAAAAATACAAATAGGTGAAGAAGAAGTTTTACTGTGATTATTCACAGGTGACATGATACTCTACCTGGAAGGTCCAAATATCTCTACCAAGAAGCTCCTAAAATTAATAAATAAATAAATTCAGTAGCATGGAAGGTTACAAAGTAAATACCCCTAAATCAGTAACATTCTTCTACACAGATAACAAATACACTGAGAGAGAAATCAGAGAAAAAATACCATTCAAAGCAGCACCCCAAAAAATGAAGTGCCTAGGAATCAACCTAAAGAAGTAAAAGATCTATTCAATCAAAATTACAATACTCTGATAGAGGAGATTGAAGAAAATTTCAGAAAATGGAAGATATTCCTTAGTCCTGGATAGGAAGAATCAACATTGTGAAAATGGCCATACTCCCAAAATTTTATGCAAATTTAATGCAATCCCTATCAAAATACCACCAACATACCTCACAGATCTAGAGCAAACATTCCTAAAATTTATTTGGAACCAGAAAAGACCTACAATAGCAAAGGCAATCCTGGGCAACAGGGGCAAGGCAGGAGGCATTACAATCCCTGACTTGAAATTACACTACAAAGCTAATGTGATAAAATCAGCATGATACTGCAACAAAAAACAGACCTGAGGAGCAATGGAACAGATTAGATGAATCAATTACAACTACAAATGCACTCAGCAATCTTATCCTTGACAAAGGACTCAAACATGTTCACTGGAAGAAAGTCTCTTTAACAAATGGTGCTGGAAAATGACTCTCTACATGCCAAAACCTAAAATTGGACCTGGGTCTATCACCATGCACTAAGCCAAAGCCAAAATGGATTAAATTTCTAAACATTAAAACAGAAACACTAAATATACTGGAAGAGAAACCAGGTGGAAATCTTGAAAATATAGGGGCAGGTAAACATTTCATGAACAAAAATCAAACTCCATGGAAATACTTCAAAGAATCAACAACTGGGACCTCATCTTTTTGAGAAGTTTCTGCAAGTCACAAGAAATTACCAACCAAGTGAGAAGACAACCCACAAATTTGGAAAACTCCTAACCAATAATCATTCATACAGAGGTCTTATCTCTAGAATAAAGAACTAAAAAAAATATTTAGGGTTCCAAAATTTAAAGACCCTATCCAAAAATAGGCATGTGAGATGAATACACACTTCTCAGAGGATGAAATACAAGAGGCAAATAAATACCTCAAAAATGCTCCACAGCAATGACCATTGAAGAAATGCAAATTAAAACAACACTGAGATACCATCTCACCCCAGAAAGAATGGCTATCATAAGGAAGTCAACTAACAACAAATGCTGGGTAGGCTGCAGTGAAAAAGGAACCTTCCTCCTCTGCTGGTAGGAATGTAGACTGGTACAACCATTACAGAGATCAGTGTAGAGACCAGTCATAACCTATGATTGGAGATCCCATTCAATCCAGCTGTTCACTTCTTGGAATTTTTCCCAAGAGAACTGAAAATATCATACCATAGTGATATAGGTGCACCCATGTTGATAGCAGCACAATCCGTCATAGCCAAATCTTGGAAGCAACCAAAATGACCATCACCTGAGGGATGAATGAAAATGATGTGGTATTTTTATACAATGGAGTATTACTCAGATATAAAGAAAGACAAATGCGCAGCCTTCATATGTAAGTGGATGCAACTTGAGGCTCTACTCTTAAGTGAAATAAACCAGATCTACATGAGTAAATGTCATATTGTCTCCCTAGTTTAAGAACCCAAAAGAAGAAATAAAACCTGAAAGGTATAACAGATACAGTTAAATGGAAAGAAGCATAACTTAATGATTACACAATGAAGAGGAGAGAAAGGAGAAAAGAAAGGAAAAAAAGGCATGGTGAAAAACATATAAGTTTGTATCTGGATGGCTGAGGTGATTGTACTAAGAATTTGCATCAGTTTTTTGAAAATAGCATTAATGTGTAGAACTTTCACCTTGACTACCTCTATTCTGGTATCTTCAAACTAAGCAACTACATTGAGGACAACAATGTGTAATACAAAAACCATGTTTGAAATATCTGTCATCTTGGTCTTCTAAATGTGTACCATTTCTAATGTCATATTAATTTAAAATATTTTTTTAGAAAAAGGTAACAAAAGAAAAAGATGTGAACACAAATTTAAGATTTATTGAAAGCATGCAGTAGTAGTCAATCGAATGTCCAGTCTTGCATTACTATCTCTTAATCTGAGCAACAGATTTGACAATAAAATTGAATAATATAACAATCATTGTTAATTGTTATTCTTGTTTTAAAAATCTGTAACATATGCATTATTGTACTTTATCCAGTTTTTGTTTTTCTTGCTTTCTTTTTTGTATTTAGTACAAGGTCTACAGGGTCTCACTACATTGATCAGACTTACAGTGATCCTCCTTTTACAGCCTCCCAAGTGCTGAGATTACAGGCGTGCACCAGAACGCCCAGTCTCAGTCACCATCTCAGCACACCCTGGGGGCGCGGCCAGCAGGCAGGTCCAGGATCAAACCCTGGCCCCTGCATCTGCCTAAGAAAGTGCCTTACTCTGCTGAGATATTTGACCAGCACATCTTGCTTTTATTTTTATTATTCAAAATAAAAGAAAACTATAAATAATAATAATAATAATAATAATAATATTTTGTCTTGCAAAAATCTTTTTGTTTTCATTTATTATAAAACCAGTGGAAGGTTTTATGACGTAAATTAAAAGCAAAATCCAAACAAAAAGAAAAAGTAGTCTTAATAAAGAAAACAGTGAAGTGAATAACTGGTAGCTACATTATCTAATGTAAGAAAATCTTTACAGCTTAAGGAAGAATGGAAGCCCAAAGGTCAAGACAGAGTGAATATCTGATATTGTTAGCATTTGGGGAATATCTGATAACAGAAGTATGCTAAATAACTATTGTTAGATCCAAAAAGCAATACAATGCAAAAATTAGACAATCATTTCCATTATAAAATGTAATAACAGAACAAGGCATTTGCTAATATTGCATGATTTAATTCTCAAATGAAGAGCTTCATGATATTAGGTTTGGTGCTGATTTAAGGGGGCAAAGTCTCCCTGCCAAGCACAGGCAAGACCCTGTGTTCCCACTGCAACCTAACCAAGGAGGTGTGATATGACTACAACATGTTGAAAAATAAAAATGATAGGAAGTGAGGATGCCATGCTTTTGCTGAATAACAGTCTAAAAATTCATGGATTAAGAAATATAGAAATGTAGGGATATATTTGTATCTTTACCTATTAAACTACCAGCACATGAGAGCAGTCTTGTTTTGCTTTGTAATTTTACCTTTTGTACACCAAATTCTAACCTTGAGTTGCATTCCTATGGCTTTCTTGGGCAGTTTACATTCAACAATTAAATAGCATACAGAAAAATTATTTCAGTATTTTGTGTCCCACGTCACTTTTCACTGAAGTCTGTTTATCTTTCTAAGTACATTCCAAGGTGATATATTCTTTTTTTTTTTTTTTTTTTTTTTTTTTCTGCATTTTAGCATGGGGTCTAAATGGTTTGGCTATGTAGATCAGACTCAGTGATCTGCCTGTGTTCCGCCTCCCAGGAGCTGGGATTACAGTCATGTGCCTCCACACCCAGGCTCAATTGCCATCTCACCATGCCCTGGGGGCAGTGCATCATGGGGCCAGGGCACCATGGGGGCAGGGCGAGCACAGAATGCCAGGGATTGAACCTCGGCCATTACTTCTGACTAAGCAGGTGCTTCAATCCACTGAGCTATTTGGCCAGCCCTCCAAGGTGATATGTACCTTATTGCAAGTACATAAATAATTCTAATTACAAGTACATAATAATTTTTGGCCTTCCATTCACGCAGTTTGTGTAGAACTACAATCTGTGCAGATTCAACAATATGTTCTTTTTTGATGAATTCACACACCTATTGTATTTAGATGCCAGTGGAATACCCATCTCTGAAAGGACTAAACAAAAAAGGGGGATACAAAGGAAGGACTATTTTGTATCTGTATATACAGAATAGTTAGGATAGATATACAGCTACTTTCACTTAATTCAATGAGAAGAAAGATTTGTACTAATAGTGTTTGGACAGGATAACCTGTCTGAATCTTGTACTACGGATAACCACTAAGAAAATAACAATGTACAATGTACTAATTATTGAAACTGTCCTATTAATCAGTTTTGAAATTGTCTCATTGCTATTTGTTTCTCAAAAAAATATATTGTTAAGAAAGTTACGCCTTTAAGTGTCAAGCTTCAAATGACGTGGGGAAAAGGAGGTGAGTGGTGAAATTTTAGCTAGGACTGCTCTTTTTCAAATATCTTGTGCTTGGCTAAGGTTATAGATAATTGATCCAGAGTATAAAAATAATATGGCTTTATGATACATATTGAAAGAAACATAAGAATGTTGATGTGCTTGCCTCATATCAATTATAACTATTATCAATCCCAATTGACCTTGAGTGGGAAATGTCATGTTTATTAACATATTATTTTGTGCTACAGCAGATATAACTGTGAAGCTGTTAACCCAATTGTCACTTAGCTTTAGGTAAGCAGATATTCGATGGTTAAATTACACATTTATATTTCTTTAAGTTTTAGTTTAAAATGTATTTTCTTTAAAGAACAGAACATCTTGAATCAATCCTAAGTAAACCCTCGCTAAAGATTGTTCTATATTACTTTTGTAGCATTACATCTACTCCATCTGTGAAATGTTAAACCGAAATAAGATGAGATAAGCCCATCCATCAATCTGATTAAAACATGTGTTAATATTAAAAGTCACATATATTCACATATTCAAACATGGTGATTATAGTATGGAACAACATAATATGATAATCTGTTACCACATAAATTATTCATTTATTTCAAACGTCACACATGTCTTCATTCTATCTTTGCATGCATTATTTTAGTTTTCGAGACAAGTGTTCACTATGTAGTTCAGACTTGAACTTGCTGTGGCGTCCAGGCTGGCCTTGACCTCACAGTGATCCTCCTGCCTCAGCCTCCTGGGTGCTGGGATATGCATGCACAACCATGGCCAGCAATTGCACGTATATTTAGAAAACATGGTGAAACGTTTTTGTTTCTACGTTCTTCTAGACTTACCCCTGCATGCAATATGTTACTATAATTCTTTTTCTGTATTTTCATGCACAACCCAATTGTAAAGATCACCATTATAGGACTTAAAAGATAAGAGACATTTTTTCTCATTAATTACATTTTAAGAGTTTCATAATTATCCTTGTACTTAATACCTAGATATTTGCCACACAAGGTCATGCCAGCAAAATTCCTCAATATTTTTTTTTGGTTCGTTAGTTTTTGTGAATTTAAGTATACTGTAGAAGGATATGTATTATCCTTTCATGAAACACAGGAAACAAAACTGATTTCAAAGAGATATTTTACAGGTTTAGTTGCATGAATCATAAAATTTTGATAGCAAAGATAAGCAGCAAAATTTAAACCATGTCCCTTTTGAAGGCTAATTAAAATGTATGTTTGGGAGCACAAGAGGTAATCTGTATTTCCATTATATGAATGAATATATCTTATTGATTTTTTTTTGACTCAGACTTTCATCTTACCTACATGAATATATAAACATATATGCAAAATTACATATATGTATATATATGTATTTATATGATTATGTTTATGTATAGATTTCAAATAAATACCTGAGAGACTCAAATGTTTAAATGTGAACTATTTCTTTTTATAAAATATAAATTAATATGTTATTACCCCCAAACCAGTGATGCCCAGTAATTTAAAGCCTTTCTTTCCTTTTCTTTTCTTTTTAGCTTTATATTCATCTATTACAGGATCTGCAGGGTCTCACTGCACAAATTGGAGTTGCAGTGATTCTCTTGTTTTCAGTCTCCCAAGTGCTGGGATTATAGACACGCGCCACCACACGCAGTGTCAATTACCATCTCAGGGCTCCCTGGGGGCTGGGCCAGCCCAGCTCTGTGGCCGTCGAACTCCAGTTGCTGCTCTCTGCCTAAGCAGGTGCTTTAGTCTGCTGAGATAGCTGATTTCATTTATGTATTTGATACAGGATCTCACTACACAGCTCAGACTCGTAGTGATGCTCCTGTTTTCAGCCTCCCCAGTGCTGCGATTACAGGCATGAGCCGTCACAACCTGACTTGGTGGCCGGTCAGCTCAGTGTGCCCCCGGGGCGGGGCCGGCCGTGCCCAGGGATTGAACCCCAGACCCTGCACTTGCCAAAGCAGGCGTTTAGTCTGTTGACTATTTTGTCATCCCTAATTAAAAGCTATTCTGAGGGACCTTTTATTAAAGTCTTTTAGTGTGAGTCTACTTCACATATACTATTCCAATATTGGCACATAAAAGCATTTTCTCTTAGGTAAATGATCAATTTAATAAGTTGTAAATTTGATCTGAAGAATCCTCTTTTTATTTTCTATGGTCCTGCTGTTTGGCTTTCATTTTAACATGAGTAATAAAAACTGATTTATTAAGGTTCCTCTGCTTGGCCCATTCAGCTCTGGAAAAATGTCCCATATCAGCTGTGCCATATTCTTCTTAAGCAAGCATTTGTTCTTCTGAGATACCTTGATTATGGTTAATGTATTCACCTTTTTAAATTGAGTGCCCAAAGTAAACAACCATATGAACTACTTCAAAGATTAACAAAGTAAAGATTTAAGCTCAAAGTGCTTACAAATATGTTAGCAAAAAGCTGTGTGCACATAATTTCCATGCAATACTTGAGGTCATCTCCAATGTTTTCAGGGCCTATCATACAAAATATGTCTGAGAGTTAACTATAAAAATGTGACAAATATTAATATTGATATGTGTGTTTGAAAACTTGAATATTTACACATCTTTCACCAATGTTTCATATATTGGTTGGTTAGTTCCAGGTCTAATATTTATTAATCTAATTATTTATCAATCCAAAAATGGAGCTTACAGAATCTGAGACATCCAAAATGCTAAACTAGCCTTTTGCTTGTCATACCTCTATTTCTTCCAAGCCTGAATTTCGGGCCGTCTGCATTCTCTGGAGTACTGCTAGTAGCTTTCTATCAACTGCATCTCACCCCTGGTTACTCCCAAGCCAAGGACTCAGTGCAGCACTAAGGCTGAGGAAAACCTCTTAGTTACTTGTGAGGAATGAAGCATACTGTTTCAACCTTCAATTTTTTTTTTAATCAGACAACAACAAATCTCAAATAAAGACTCAGAAAAAAAATCTTTTATATCTTACATTCATCCACAAAGCCAGAGCATTCTTTGTATTTATTTTTCTACTATCAATAAATTCACTAGAATTTTCTGGTCCTTCTCTCTCTACTTGGCTATCCCAAAAACTAATAAAATATATAATGGAGTACAAAATGTGGTATAAATTATATAATAAACATAAGCAAAGCAGAAAATAAAAAGGGGAAAGAAAACATTACAATGAGTCAGACATTCTTAGAATTTAAGTCAAAGAGGTGGACAATAACACATTATTCCCCTCCCCATTTCTGAAATAATTAGAGCTTCCAGATTTTGAAGTAGAAAACTGATGTTTAAACAGCCATAACTATAGTAGCTCTGGAAGGAAAAGTAGCCTTTGGGTAGGAGGACAGCTCTATCCTGCAATTGTAGATGTTAACTTGCAGGCAGATTGCATTTTACTTAACAGTACAAATTATAAGTATTTGTAGTTACTGGATGATTAGCTTTTTTGATTTTCTAACACCTACTCCTTGGTGCCTATCCATACTACCATTTTTTAGACTCTGTTTTTAAAGTTCATGTTATTTTATATAACAATTCTTCCTTAAATATTATTATAATATGTCCAAGAAGCTTTACATATTTACTGGGATACTATCTATCTCCCCATTTTGGGTAACTTTCTTTGCACTTGCTACAATAATTTTATATTATTATCTTACTAGTGGTATAATGCATGTTTGTACAACTCCCTAGTCCTACAACATAGAACCGCCTCATTTTATTGGTAATTTTTTCTCTTGAGTAATGTGTCTTTTATTTTTCTAAATATTATCAGAATATGAAATATATCTGTGTTCTTTCCAAACAAACTTTAATGGTTGACTAAGACCCTGACGTTTCAAGATAAGAATTTTTCATGTAAAGGGCTGGAGAGATGGCTCAGTGGTCTAAAGCACCTATTTGGAACAAGCTTGGCAAAGCATCAGGGACC
>NW_004524694.1:8548222-8549396 GCF_000260255.1 Octodon degus | reverse complement strand
CTGGAACATGACTAACTTATTTCCTACCGCCTGAATTTCCAAGTTGGATTCTGTAATCCTTGTTTTTGGCAACCCCTTATATATATTTTTAAATGATACTTCATATGCTAATTTTCTTTTCTTCTTTTCCTACATGACACTGAGGCTTTTGCCATATTTTTAAAATCTGCTTGGTTCCTTAAATTTTTTTCTTTTTCAGTACCAGGGGTTCTTTAAATTTTGACACCATTGTTATTCTGTTTTTATTTATTTTAAAATAAACTTTTTAATGTATTTGGTACAAGGTACACAGGGTCTCACTATGTAGATCAGATTTGTAGTGTGATTCTTCTGTTTTAAGTCTCTCAAGTGCTGGGATTACAGGTGAGCTTCACCACACCCAATCTCAATTGCCATCTCAGTGTGCCCTGGGGGTGGGGCCTGCACCACAAGTCAGGGATTAAACTCCTGGCCCCTGCGCTTTCCTAAGCAGGCACTTTAATCCACTGAGCTATTTAGCAGGCCCTCTGCTTTTAAATATATTTATACTTTTTGTCAACTTCAAACAGAAATTATACCCTTCTATGATACTGAGGTTTTCTAATGCTGATTTTACATTTTCTTCTTTTTTTAAAATTTCATTTTCTCAAGTGATGGTGAAATTTTTCATCTGATAATTCCTTTTTCCCATATTATGTGGTAAGTCATAGTCTTGCATGTTACAACCTCTATGTCATCTGGGTCATTATTAGGTTTCTTTTATTTGATTGTGGGTACCATAGTTTTGCTTCTTTATCTGCCTAGTCATGCTTTGCTATATGCTAGAAAATGTTTTTCACACACTATTAAACCTTTGGGTTACGCTCTTCATATTTAGTGTTGAATTTTGTTCTTCCAGGCAGTTAGATACTTGTGCATTCACTCGATCTGAGCACAGTGATTTTATTTTATTTATTTATTTATTTATTTTTTGGAGAGTAACAACAATGGTTAATACATTGTGTATTGTTACTGCCAAAGTAGTTTCTTGTATTACAAGATATAGGCAAGAAATAATAAAAAAACAACATAGGTATAAACCTCTTTTTTTTTAAGTCAACAGAAAATGGAAATATACTTTTTAAAATTTCTAATACTAGGAGAAGATATCATACAATGTCTTTTAAATAAATTGTAAGTCAAAGATACAGTATAA
>NW_004524694.1:8542893-8544312 GCF_000260255.1 Octodon degus | reverse complement strand
TTTAAATCATGCACTAAACTAAACTCAAAATGGATTAAGGATCTAAATATTAAAGCAGAAACACTAAATCTCCTGGAAGATAAAGGAGGAGGAACACTTGAAGACATAGGGGTAGGCAAAGACTTCACGAACAAAAATCAAATTGCACTGGAAACAATTGACAGAATCAACAACTGGGACTTGCTCTTACTGAATTTTTTCATGTCAAAACAAATTACCAACAAATTGAAAAGGCAACCCACAAATTTGGAAAAAATCATGACAAATGAATACTCAGAAAAAGGTCTGGTCTCTAGAAATTATAAAGAACCAAAAAATACTAGGGCCCCAAAATTTAAAGAACCAATCCAGAAATAGGCATCTGAGATGAACACACACTTCTCAGAGGATGAAATTAAAGAAGTAAAAAAAATATGAAAAATGCTCCACATCACTAGCCATCCACGAAATGCAAATTAAAACCACATTGAGATATCATCTCACCCCAGAAAGAATGGCTATCATAAAGAAATTCCCCAACAAATAAAGTTGGAGAGGCTGTGTGGAAAAAGGAGCCCTTCTCCACTGCTGGTGGGAATGTAGACTTGTGCAACTGTTATGGAAATCAGTGTGGATACTCTTTAGAAATGTAGGACTGGAAATCTCATTTAAACCAACTATTCCTCTACTGGGAATTTTTCCAGAGGATCTGAAAACATCATATCATTGGGGTATATGTGTGACTATGTTATTGCAGCACACTTTGTGATAGCCAAATCTTGGAAACAACCAAGATGCCCATCACCTGAGGAATGGTTGAAAAAGATGTGATATTTTTACACAAGGGAGTATTGTTCAACTATTAAGAATGATAAACTCAAAGCCTTTATACTGAAGTGGATGCCACTTGAAAATATACTCATAACTGAAATAAAACAGACACACCTGTGTAAATATCGTATAGTTTCCCTAGTATACAAACTCCAAAGAAGAAATACAAATAGGAAGGTATAATACAAGTAAAAGGATAGTAGGATCTTGAGGACTAGCTAATTAAGAGAGGGAAAGGAGAAGATCTAGGAAACATGACAATGTCAAGCCATGCAGTTATATGTAGAAGATGGGAAAGGCAACCTGAGAATCTCCAGAAGATTTTTGAAGCTAGCTGTTAATTGGAAATATTCTTACCCTGACTAACTATATGTACTGATATTTGTGAACTAAGCTACTGCACTGCAGATGGTAATTTGTAATAGTAGTTTCATGTTTGGAGTGCCTGTCATTCTGGTCTTCTGAATATGGGCTGCTTCTCATGACATGCCAGTTGCTGCTGTGCTATCTCTCAGGTAGATGATTTTTCAAAAAGAAGAGGGTTGTGAATGAAGGCCACAGACAGTGAAAGGAATTTTGTGGGAAATCCTGCTTCAAGGTTGTATATGG
>NW_004524694.1:8541256-8541756 GCF_000260255.1 Octodon degus | reverse complement strand
ATCATTTGAATATTATAGGTGTGTTAACTCAGCATAATATTCTAAAAGAGTCCAGTAGTCCATAATAGTATTAGGTCTTCTTCTTCACTGGCAATGTCAGAAATTCTTGACCTGAGTCCCCTACAGCTCAACATAACAGTATGGCTTTACTTCTTTTTTTTCCCATAAATTTATTGAGAAACAAATAGCAATGAGACAGTTTCAAACCAAACTAGTAGGATAGTTTCAATAATTAACACATTGTATTCATTCTTCCTAGTGGTTAATTGCTGTACAAGATGCAGACATGATATCCTACTTACAAACACAATTAGAACAAATCCCTCTACCCATTGAGAGAATGTAACTGTATATCGATCCTAGCCACTTGAATACACAGATACAAAATGGACATTCATCTGCATTCCCTTTTTGTTGTTAAGTTCCGTTATTTGAATATTATAGGTGTGTAAACTCAGCAAAATATTCTGAAAGAGTCCAGTAGCCCATAATAGTATTGG
>NW_004524694.1:8529373-8541156 GCF_000260255.1 Octodon degus | reverse complement strand
TCTGCTTCATTTTGTTTGTGCATTTTGTTTCCAAGAGGGCTTTGTTGCAAGCCTCAAGACATTGTGCCTGGTCTCTTTCACTGCAGAGCGAGGTCCCCAGGACACATGTATGCAGTGCTCTATCCCTAGGTCTTTCACTATGCCTGAGACATAACAGGTGCTCACAAACGTGATAATTTATTAACAGCAGTGGTAGTTCAAAGAACAGGATTAGATTTATATGTATATTCTATATCAAAAGCTTCAACATTAGGAAAATCTGTGCAATTTTTATTCCTTGACAATATCTTTATCTTTATTCTCATGAAAATTCTTCCCACAAGATTCAAGGCACCATCAGCTGAATCAGGTCTAAATTTTTCTTTAGAGATTATAATCCCACTGAAAAGACAGGTTCTGTATCAGTATCAGTTCTCTAAACCTCCTTTCTGGGTCACAGATTACCTGTGAGCTTGCATAGAAAAAAAAAAATGCAAAAGAACAGTTTTAAAGACAAAATAAAAAAGTTCCGATGAGCAAAACGGAGCTGTATCTTCTATAGGCAGAAGCACTCACCAGATCCGGAGGTTAAAATGACAACCTTGTTAACTTTTGCTCTTCGTCTTTGCATCATGCCGTTTCCCATTGCTGGAGCAAGTTACCCAGCTTCCAGGACTAAACGCAGAGCTGGTTTAAAATGGTTCAGAGTTTCCAGAGGATTCAGACACAGGTCAGCTGGCTCCAAGGCAGGAAGCACCACTAGAGAGGTGCTGATCCACGAGCGATCCAAGGTGCAGAGAGAAGGGAGGAGCCGGGCTCAGGCATGCGCCCCTCCGATGGCCGCCCCTTCCGACCCTCTCACCTCCGACGCACATTCCGCTATGAACCTACCAGGGCGTCGATCCTCTAATGCGCACAGTGTCCCAGTGATCCAGTCCCCTTCAGTAGCTTTCGCTCCGAATATGTAGGGCTTTGGGGAAACATTTTAGATCTAAAATATCCAACAGTCTTTTTTACAGCAGAAAAGAATAGCTCTGTATGTTACCCATGCAGCACTGAAGGGATGAAATAATCCATCCAGGGTTTGTTGTGCTTCATGAGTAAAGTAGTTCACATCCTTAATAAAAACATTCACATTGTAGTCATGTAGGCCATACTGAACATGTTTTGTGACCACAGTATAAATGCCATGTTAAAACCATTGTATTGAGGGTCAAAATAAATCACTTCAGACTTTGGGAACCCATTTTCTTCTACCTTGGCACAAAAGTTTGATGGTGAGAATTTTCTCACCAAGGCCATTTTCTGCTTTAAAATTTATTCATTCTAAATTAAGAATTTGCAGACATTTGATGAATTTTGAAATTATGGCCACAGTGTAATAATTTATTATATAGAATAATTACAAAGATGACAATAAACACACACTAAGAATTTACTGTTGCTTTATTTGATTGCTTTATAGTAGGGGGAACACAAAATAACAAGACGTGTCCATTTTCTTAACAAATTTAAGGAATTCCTTTAAGCTTTCAGATTTTAAAACTAAGACAAAGAGCCAGCCAAATAGCTCAGCGTAATAAAGCACCTGCAAGCAGGAGCAGGGGTCAGGGGTTCGATCCCCGGGCCTGCAGTGCCAGCCCCGCCCCGGGGGTGTGCTGAGACTGCAATAGAGACTGAGTGGGTGGTGCACGCCTGTAATCCCAGCTCTTGGGAGGCTGTAAACGGGCAGATCACTATGAGTCTGATCTAGTAGTGAGACGCTGAACATCCTGTAGCTATCTCTTAGTGGCACAGTCAATGGACTGACAAGCACAAGATCCTGAGTGTGGCTTCCAGTACCAAGAAGCATAAAAAGTAAAAACAAATAAATGCAAGTTCTGTGTATTATTTCCACACTGAAACCCAGTTTTAAGAATATTGATCTGGACTCATGTATGCAGAAGTAAAATGCATATGTCCATTAGATTATAGAATCATTGACTGGGGATTTAGCTCAGCAATGAAACTCTTGCCTAACAAGCTGGAAGCCCTGGCTTTAGTCCTCAGGACCAAACCACAAAATAAACCTAAAGATACAGGTATAGATTATAAAATCACATGAAACACATACATAAATATTCATCTTTCTTGGGTTAAAAGAAAAATTAATTTTATGAAAATGGTGAGGCATAAGATAGGCTAGTTTATTAATCATGTATCTAGTTATGAGTAACAAAACCAAGAGCCAGCAAGATAGCTTAGTGGATTAAGTTGCCTGCTTAGGCAGATGCAGGGACCAGGGTTTAATCCCTGGTGGGCTGTGCCAGCCCTGCACCCAGGGCACACTGAGATGGTGCTTGAGACTGGGCATGATGGCTCAGGCCTATAATCCCAGGGCTTGGGAGGCTGAAAACAGGAGGATCACTAAGAGTCTGATCTGTGTAGTGAGACCCTGTAGACCCGGTCCTAAATACATTTTTTTTTTTAAAGTAAAAAAACCAACCCTGTGGAAATGGTTCTATGCATCTAACACTTCTTTTTTACTATTATTTGAAAGAACACAAAATTAAAATAATACAGAACTTGAAATAATACAGAAATAATTGAAATAATACAGAACTTCACCAAAAAATAAAATTTGACAATAGTTGCTATAATGCATAATGTTATCTGAACATCAATTGTTCATATTACCAGATATAAGCATGAAAATTGATTTTGAAAAGTTATAAGAAATTAAAAAGGACAACAAAAAATTGAAGAATCAACAGCTCCCCTTTGTAGGCCAGTAAAAATAAGCAGTGCAATTGACCAAGCTGTCCCACGTACACATAAATATATCTTTTCCCCACCTCACTTTTCTTTATGTTCATTCTACTTTTCCTTTTGTTTTGAACCGTTTATTTCCCTTTTACAGTATCTGTTTGAACTTTCCTATTTTATTTTCTCTTTCAGGCTGTCATACTACTGAGACAGTATGATGTTTGCACACCTGGGTCTGATTTATTTCACTTATGAGTGTGTTCTCTAGTTGTATCCATTTAACTATAAAAGCTTCAAATTTATCTTTTTTGATAATTCGATGATACCTCATTGTGTAGAAAAAAACATCTTTTTTACCCATTCTTCAGTTGATCAGCATTTGGATTGTTTCCAAAATTTAGCTATGACAAATTTCACTGCTATAAAGATAATCAGGATCCAGGCGGGGAAAACTGGGCTCAATGGAATCTCCAATGCTAGATTTTTTGATAAATCTCCACGCTGATTTCCACGGAGGTTGTAACCAGTCAGCACTCCCACCAACAGTGGAAAAGTGTTTTGTCCCCACAGCCCCTCCAGCATTTGTTATTGACTGACTTCTTGATGATAGCCATTTTTTCTGGGGTGACATGGAATTTCAGTGTTGTTTTAGTTTGCATTTCTCAAATGATTGATGATGTTGAATATTTTTTCATCTATTTATTTTTCACTGTATTTATTTTCCACTTGTATTTCTTCATCTAAGAAGCATATAATCATCCCAGATACATATTTTTTATTGGGTCTTTGAATTTGGGAGGCCTGATTTTATTTTTCAGTTCTTTACTTGTGCTAGATAGAAGTGTGTTGTCTGACAGTCAGCTATGATTTTTTCTCAATTCGTGGATGTTCTTCTTTTTGGTTGGTGGGTTCTTTTGAAGTGAAAAATTCTCAAAAAGATGAGATCCAAGTTGTTTATTATTTGATGTATTTCTCATGCAATTTGGTTTTGGTTCATGAACTCTCTACCTACCCCATGTATCTAAGATTTCTATGTACTTTTTCCTCCAGAACATTTAGTGTTTCTGTTTTAATATTTAAATCTTTGAGCAACTTTGACTGTAGTTTAGTGCATGGTGATAGACATGGGTATAATTTTAGCCTTTGAAATGTGGAAAGCTAGTTTATCAGAACCTTTTATTAAAGAAATGATGTTTCTTAGTGAATAGATTTGGGCCTTTTGTTACAGATAAGGGGGCTGAGTGTATTTTTATTTGTATCTGTATCTTCTATTCTGTTCTATTGATTCTCAGGTCTGTTTTCCTTCTGGTACTATGCTAATTTTATCACAGCAGCTTTGTTGTATAATTTCTAGTCAGGCATTGTAATATCTTTGCCTTTGATGACCAGGATTGCTTTACATAGTCTAGGACTCTTTTGCTTGCAGATGAATTTTAGAAATGTTTTCTCCAAAATCTGTTTAAATATACTAAGGATATCTTAAGCATTGAACCTGCATAAAAAATTTGATATTATAGCCATTTTCACAATATTGGTTCTGCCTATGCAGAAGCAAGGAGTAATTTTCCGTTTTCTAAACCTCTGTTCAACCACTTGGGTGCCTGTTTATAGCCTCCCAAGAGCTGGGATTATAGGCCCCCAGTCTCAATTGCCATCTCAGTGCACCCCTGGGACAAGGCCGGCATGGGAGGCCCAGGAATGAGCCCCTGGCCCCTGCTCCTGCTTGCAGATGCTTTAATCTGCTGAGCTATTTGTCTGGCCTTTTTGTTTCATTTAACTGTTTTTGCCAGCTTACAATGAAATTATTAATTTTCTGGATATCTGTTTGATTCTGTTTCATGTGTTTTAATTCTTTCCTGTACTGTTCAATGTTCCCATTATTTTTCTATTTTCCTGCCTTCTTTAAATGTGCTAAGAAATTCATAATTTTTATTTTCCTTTTATGTGAGTGACTATATCTGATCTGATTTCTTCCACAGCCTGATGCAGTTGTTACTTTAGTTTAGTTCTTATTATTTCAGAAATGTTGAGGGTTTTTTTTTTTATTTTAGTACAGGGTCTCACTAGGTAGATTAGACTTTTAGTGATGTTCATGTTTTTCAGCCTCCCAGGTTCTTGGATTACAGGTGCAAGCCTGTAAGTCTCAGTAGCTGTCGCAGTGCACTCTGGGAGTGGGGCCAGCATGGGACATGAATAGAAACTTGGCCATTACATCTGCCTAAGCAGGAGCTTTAATCCACTGAGCTCTTTGGTCAGCTCCTCAGGAATGTGACTTTCAACTTTTTCACTTACTTTGTGTCCTGGACTTATTCTGGGTGGGTGAGAAGTCTGAAATTGTCTTTTGCTCCTTCCTTTAGATGTTTTTAAAGCTCTCAATGTTCTCCTGAACTTAACAGTAAAGGGAAATGGGGAAGGGCATGTGTAAGAAGGGTTCCTGCCATGGTGTGGGTAGGGAAGGCTTACCGAAGGTCACACTGTGTGTGGTTCAGCGTGGCTTCCACCATGGTGAAGGGGCATGGGGTGAGCATGAGCTGCAGCTCAGGAAGGCTCCGAGGATGATGGGGGAAGGCTAAAGCTCCACAAGTCTCTCTCAGTGTTGGGGCCCAGAATACAACTCTTCAAATCTCCTGCACCTGTGGTGGGGTCAATGCTTAGAAAAGCTCCTGAGACGGTGGTGAAGATGAGGCAGGACTTATGAGGCCCCCACAAATGTTTAATGTTCACCTGTCTTCTGTCTACCACCTCTTACATATCCACAGTACACTGTTCCTTTAAGAAGGTTGCCTGTTAAATGTCATTAATGTCCTTAAGATTCCTCCAAGATAAAGCTCACCTGGCTTGTGAAATATCACATCAATACAAACTCATGCCATTCAGTTAATTTTTTCCATTGTCTCCCCCACATTTTCTGTTTGTTTATTTGTTTTTTGCAGTACTGGAGATTACAACTGATGCCTGATGCTTGCTCAGCGAACTACCACAGAGCTACATCTACAGCACACCTTCAGCAAAATGCATGCTATCTAATTACTTGTCTGTTACTCTTAACCCCATAGCCCTGCAAGTTTTTCTGCTTCTGAACTTCATTTGGAGCTCTTAACATCATTACTGGAATCTCCCTTGCAACACTGTCTGATCTTTTGTCTGTTAATCACTGCTGATGTACTCTCTGAAATGCTCTTGTAATGTCTCAACTATTAAGGCTTAGACACCTTATTGATTTTCTCATGCCACTCTCTAATAGTCCACGCCGCAGGTGAATTTACGTCACTAGCCACTAGATACAAACACTATTTTACTTACTTTTCCCATTAATTGTTTAATTTTCTAATTTGGTAGAATGTTAAGTAAAATATTATGGAAAAATAAAAAGTCTTATGCCAAAAAATATATTTCTTACTTGTACACTTCAGGATTTATGTCATTTGACTGTTTTCTCAAAATTTGATTGTTTCTAGGGGTAGGTAAAGAGTTCACAAACAAAAACCAAATTGCACAGGAAATACTTAAAAGAGTCAACAGCTGGAATCTCACCACTTTGAAAAGTTTCCGCAATTCAAAAGAAATTACCAACAGAAAAAGAAGAAAGCCCGTGAACTGGGAAAAATTATAAGAGACTATCCCTCTGGCAATAGGCCTGCTAGCTAGAACATATAAAGAATTAAAAAGAATCAGGCTCCCCAGATTCAAAGACCTAACCAAAAAGTTGGCATCTGGGATGAATATACCCTTCTCAGAGGAAGAAATACAAATGACAAGTAAATATAAGAAAAAATGTAAAACATCATTGGTGATTCAAGAAATGTCAATTAAAACAACACCAAGATTCCATCTCACCACAGAAAGAATGGCTATCATCCAGGTTTATGTTTTGATCCCCAGCCTACTGTGCTGGCCCTGTCCCTGGGGTATGCTGAGATAGTGATTGAGACTGGGCATGATGGCATGTGCCTATAATCCCAGAGCTCAGGAGGCTAAAAATAGGATTACTATGAGTCTGATCTGTGTAGTGAGACCTTGTAGACCCTGTACTAAATACATTAAAAAAAAGTGAATGGCTATCATCAAATAGTCAACCAATAACAAATGCTGGAAGGACATTTGTTGTGAAGACAAAGGAACCCTTCTCCACTGTTAGTGGTAGTGCATTCTGGTACAATCACTATGGAAATAAGTGTGGAGTTCCTCAAAAATCTAGGATTAGAGGTCCCATTCAAGCCAGCTATTTCTCTCCTGAGTATTTTTCCTAAAGAACTAAAAACATCATACCACAGCAATACATATGCGCCCATGTTTATATTAACACATTTTCTCATAGCTAAATCTTTGTGGCCAACCAAATGTCCATCAATGGAGGAATGGATAAAAGAGGATGGGGTAGTCTTCACAATGGAGTATTACTGAGTTATAAGAAAAGATAAATTTATGTGTAAATGGATGCAGCTAGAGGCGATACTCTTAAATGAAATAAATGAAACCCACATGTGCAAACATGTATTATCTCCTTAGTGTGAGAACATGAAAAAGAAAGCTAAATCTGAAGCATATAATAGATACTGGGAACAGGGAATAACCTATTTAAAAAGAAGGAATTTCTGACTTGAGGAAGACAGGAGAGGGAATTGGGGAAAGAGATGTATGGTAAACAGGGTGGTTTGGACAATTGTACTGTGGATTTCTGCTGGTTTATAGAAAGGAGCAGTTAATGCTTAATTTTATTTTTCTTCCTTTTCAATTATTTTTCCTTTTGCTGTCTTCTTACTTTCTTCTGTATATTTTCTTTCTTCTTCAAAGTTTGCATGCATATATCTAGCAATATAAACAACTAATTGGAAGACAACACTATACAATACAACATATACTGTGAATTTCATATTATTTTGTTTAATTAAATTCTGTATTATTTGCAATTATCTGTTATAATACTACTTTGTACTCTTCAAAAGGTAGAAAAATAATTTAAATAAATAAAATTTAATTGCTGCCTTATTACATAAAAATAGTAAACATATTTATTATTTCATAAAAATTAATATTTCTAAGGCACAAAAATCATTGCTAGGTACATAAATCCTATAGTTGACAATTTTTTATTTTGTGTGGATAAATATTTATTTCTTATGTCTCTTATGGTACCGTTAAAGAAGCTGTGGAGATTTTAAAATTCTGACAAGCAAAATAAAAATTTGAAGACAATAATAAAAAGTAAAAATGCATTTATGCATATATACATATAAATTTCATGTATATAAAGATAAATTTCTATATATAATAATACACATATTTCATAGGAATATAATATAATATATTATAATAAGTAATATTATATGTGTGTGGTTATATGAATAGATAGTGTATCTACTTCAAATTTTCTTGCTGTTTCTACAGGGTCGTTTAAAATGTGCTGAACAAGGGGCCAGCCAGACAGCTCAGTGGACTAAAGACCTGCTTAGGCAGAACGCAGTGGCTGGGTTTATTCCCTGGCCTGCAGCGCTGGCCCCATTCCTGGGGTGCCTGAGATCGCGACTGAGACTGGGCGTGGTGGTGCACACCTGTAATCCCAGAGTTTGGGAGGCTGAAAGCAGGAGCATCACTATGAGTCTGATCTACATAGTGAGACCCTGTAGATCTTGTACTAAATACATAAAAATGAAATAAAATGTCCTAAACATAACTAAATGCACATAAGACACATACATAGCATAAAATAATTTTCTGAAAGAATAGCAGAAATAAACACAATTTAAGAAACAAAGAGATGAGATAGAGTACAAATTTCACCTTTGTCAACAAGTAGACACAGTCCTTGCTATCTGAGTGGACTGGGTCAGTCACTGATGACCTAATACAGTCCATAAGATTGGGGGTGCAAAGGGTAGGGCTGTTTAAACACTGGCTCCAGTACTCATTGAGGCTTAGAAATGTCTCATTATCTTCATGTGAGAAGAGACTGTTAGGTAATCTATGAAAAGAGAGTTCTTGGCTTATAACGGCTTTTGCCTTGTGACCCTGCCAAAGTGACATGCATTTAGTGACCACAGTCATGCAAGTTTTGATTTTCCTCTTTCCGACAATTCTGATGCACAGCTCTGAACATGAGATATTCTTCCTGAGGCTGGACATAGGCTGTGATGAGGCTTGACGCTCACTAAGCATCAAGGTCAGCTGGATAGACTCCCCGGGCTCTCCACGCTAGAGTGTCGCTCGACCAGGATGCTCTGAGGGCAGGTACAGGAAATGTGGTTTTGACTTGCCGGACCGTCAGCTCATGATGAGCTATCTGGAAGTAACTCGATCATAAGGTGATGAGCATTTGTAGTTGTTTACTTCACTACTTCGAACATGGAGAAAATAATTTAACTCAGTTTAATATAATGAACATTACATTTGCTACATAAATGTTTTCTCAACTTTTGGTATTTATTGCTTTGAGATTCTATTTACTTAGCCTACCTGGATATTTCAGAGCAAAGAGAATCTGTTTCATTAAAATTTCATAGCCCGCTGAGTGTGTGGGAGAGCTTCCCTCTACCCTGCACAGGCGGGACCTACTGGTCCCAGCACAGACGCAGCATGGGTGAGACCCTCTTCTACCCCCTTGGGATGCCCCCCACCACTCCGCAGGACCTCCTCCACCCCGCCTACCGAGTAGGAATTTCTTCTGCATTCCGGGAACCCCCAGACCTAGTCCTAGCCCAGGCCCGGTGAGTGTGTGGGAGAGCTTCTGGCTACCCTGCAATGGTGGGACCTACTACTGGTCCTAGCGCAGGCTCAGCGTGTGTGAGACCCTCTTCCACCCCCTTGGTACTCCGCCCACCACTCCGCAACACCTCCCCTTCCCTGCCTGCCCAGTAGGAATTTCTGCCTCATTCCAGGAACCCCCAGATCCAGTCTTAGCCCAGGCCCTGTGAGTGTGTGGGAGAGCTTCCGGCTACCCTGTGCTGGCATGATCTACTGTTCCCAACCTAGGTGCAGCATAGGTTACACCCTCTTTCACCCTCTTGGGCCACCCCCATCACTCCATTGTAACCCCCCACACCCCGCCCACAGAGTAGGAATTTCCACCTTGTTCCAGGAAACCCCAGATCCAATCCTAGTCCAGGCCCAGTGAGTGTGTGGGAGAGCTGCCTCTCCCCACTACTCCACCTTGTCCCCTCCAGGCTCAGCTCAGGCCTGGCATGCAGGTCTGGGTGAAATCTTGTAGCTGCAAACCCTGCAGAGAGTGTAGGGGACAGAATGACCCAGCTAGTCCAGGAGCAGAACATCTTACCAGAGGGGCACAGGCACAACAGGTTAACCCCAAGGGTGGCAGCAAGAAGGAACTGAGCACAGCAGCCAGACCCAAGCCAGGTACAGTTGGATAAATGCAAACTTTGTAGATCTGCACCTGAACTTCAGTAGGTGCTAAGGCTATAACTGTAACAAAGATCTACAACAAAAGTCAGAAGACAGTGCTATACAAAATGCTAATGAGAAGGGGAAAAATGCAATTTCAAGCCCCAAGCCGACCCATAATAAGTGCAGAAGATGCTAACACAGAACAAATTGGGACTCACACAGCTGAAAGCAATGAATCAATGGCTTCTGAAATAAAGAAACAGCTATAGAAAGACATAAAGGAACTCAGATTGGAAATGAAAAAAGAAATCCTTGAATTAATAACATCTGCAGTAAAGAATCAAATGCAGAAACATATGGAGGAAAAGCAATGCCCACCCAGAACAAGTGCAGAGGACACTAGCTCAGCTCAAATGAATGAATTAATAGCATCGATAGTAAATAAGCAACAGTAGAAAGTCATACAGGAGTTCAGAGTGGAATTCTTTTCTACCAGCTCAGCTCATACGTACAAATTAATAGTGTCGATAGTAAACAAGTAACAGCAGAAAGTTATAGAGGAACTCAGAGCCAAATTCTTTTCTGAAATAAAAAAGAATTCTCAGAACTCATATTACCTGAAGTAAAGAATCAACAACAGAAACATAGGGAGGAAAAGCAATCTGAAAAATACACTGCAGTAAAAGAATTTATAACTGCTTCTAAAGAAGACATTGATAAAAAATAGAGGAGATTAGAAAAATGACGGATTCCTTGAAAGAGCAATACAGGAAGAAATAGAATGCATGAAGCAGAGTCAAAGAGATATAGAGGAAATTAAAATCTCAATCAAAAGCTTGCAAAACCATTTAAGTGAAAGTGAAGACAGAGTTTCAGATCTTGAAGATGCTGGTGCAGCTAGTGAAAAGGTAAGAAAGGATCTCTTAGAAACAACTAGGATGCGTGAAAAATAATCCATCACCTGCAAGATGATGCAAAGATGAACAATATGAGACTAATAGGCATCAATGAGAAAGAAGGAGTCAATACAAATGACATTTAAAAAAATATGGGCAGAAGTAATAGCAGAAAACTTCCCAAATATGAGGAAATAATCTGACATTCAGGTAACTGAAGCATACAGAACACCAAGTAACCTCAACCCAAGGAAAAACACACCAAGGCATATAATAGTCAAGATCCCAGAAATTCAGCACAAGAATAATATACTGACAGCCGATAGAGAAAAGAAGCAGATCACAATCAAAGGAAAACCCATCAGAATTATGGCTGACTTCTCTTCACAACCCATGAAGGCAAGAAGAGCATGGAGCAGAGTACTCCTAGTCCTCTATGAAAACAAATTCCATCCCAGACTACTATACCCTGCAAAACTCTCTTTCAAATTTGATGGAAAAGTGAAATATTTTCATGACAAAGAATAGCAAGAGAATTTCATGATGACAAAGCCAACGCTACACAGCCTACTGAAAGATGTTCTAGAGAGGGACCAAAATGATCAGAACTCCACGAATGAGATCAGAAGCAACCAAATAAATAGGACAAGGAATTAAACACAGGAGAAAAAGGAGTAAACGACAACAGGGAAATAACATGTCAATCATAAGTCAATACATCTCAAGTCTAACCATCAATGTAAATGGACTCAATTCACCAATTAAGAGAAATAGACTGGCACAGTGGATTAGGAAACAAAATCCAACAATATGCTGTATAGAAAA
>NW_004524694.1:8518273-8523598 GCF_000260255.1 Octodon degus | reverse complement strand
GTCAGTGAAATCCCCTCAGGATTTATCCTGAGATCCTGTACCTCAGATTGTAGAACCTTTGTCAGTGTCAGCCATGTGGAAGAGTCACGGCCATTGCTTGGCCAAATGCTCTCTTTGAAAGCCTGAGAGAAAGAAAGAAAGAAAGAAAGAAAGAAAGAAAGAAAGAAAGAAAGAAAGAAAGAAAGAAAGAAAGAGAAAAACATATGAATAATTTCAGGAAATTTAGTGTTTATTTTATTGAAGAGTAGAAGATGAAGGGTGACTGGAAATGTCAATCATATATATATTCAATGGATTTGTCTTGACCTACAGGAACATTATTTTTTTCATTTTAATGAGCTCTAGTAATTTATTATCCTTCGATATTTACAA
Source organism: Octodon degus (assembly GCF_000260255.1). Classification (NCBI taxonomy): domain Eukaryota; kingdom Metazoa; phylum Chordata; class Mammalia; order Rodentia; family Octodontidae; genus Octodon; species Octodon degus. The sequence continues at coordinate 8,523,226 of NW_004524694.1, read as the reverse complement.
ATACTCTTGGATATTCAACTAACTTCCATGTTAACTACATATATCTAGCTTTAAATAGATGAAACAAGCTGATTTAAAACAAGTTTACCAACACCTACTACAAGGGAGAGTTATGTATTTGTGTTTTCTGTGGCCATTTATTTTAGGTAACTTTTACTTGTACTCAGAATGGTGTCTACAGTGGCTGGAAGATAACACCCACCACTTAGCTCACAGCCTTGCTATTACTGATGAGGACAGTGTGTTCCTGTCCCAGACTGATCTGTTTCCACCAGAGCATGTTGTCCTCAGACCCTGCAGTGCCGGCTTCCCAGGGTTGTCTCTTCTTCTCACTTAGGCAGCTTCACCTCTGCCCTAGTCCCTTATGTTTAGTATATAGGAAGGATAATAATGTTTCCCTCATTATAAAACTCCTCAGCCTTTTGATTTTACTTCAGCTAAATTTTCCTTAACAACTGCTATGTAAAACACATTTTCTAATTTTTCCAAGAATAAATACGTATTATCCAGGAAACAGGGTTTGATCCTAGGTCCTGCATGCCACACAGGCTCCTGTCCCCGGGCTAGCTGAGCCTGTGTCAGAGTTCAGCTGTGCATGTCCAGGTGTGGTGGTGCATGCCTGTAATCCCAGTGCTGGGTAGGCTGAGACCAGGAGGATCACTATGAATCCAAGCTGCACAGTGAGACCCTGTACCAAATACATAAAATACAAAAACGTTATGAATATGTATAATGAAAAGCAATTGCTTCAGAAAAACTAGAAAGAAATAATGACTCTCCCAAACTTTCCAGAGACTAGCCACTGTTAATCTCCATGTTTAAAAAAGTCATTTGTATTGGCCTCCATGCATACATAAATTTTAAACAGAAGTGAACCAAATACATATAGTGTTTGGTACAGTTAATATATAGCATCAACTATTCTTTGACGGGGTAGAACATTTCTGGCAAATCATTGCGCACTTCAATCTGTCACAATCTTCCACTGAAACTCTTTCGCAGTGTTACCACTGCTTTGCTAATTGCCTAGTGGGAGGGACATTTTTCAGAACTGCTAGCGTGCCTACTTTTTAATCACGTGTTCTCTCAACCTTTTTCTTTCCTGCTAATCCACCTTTCTTGCCAGGAATTCCTAAGCCTTTCTGGCCTCTGTGGAATCTTATTAGATAATTTCTCTCCCTGATGGCTACTAAGTGATTATATTCCCTGGATGGTTTTATCATGGAGACTTCCCACATTGCAGCCTCCCTGGATTCATGTATGTGTGTGTGTGTGTGTGTGTGTGTGTGTGTGTGTGTGTGTTCACACAGTAATCAGCTTTCCATTTGCTGAGACAAGATGCCTGATAAATGCAATTAAAGAGGAAATATTTCCTTTAGCCAGCAGTGTCAGAGCCTTCAGTCGATGGTTGGATGGCTCTAAAACAGAGACTTAGTGGCAAAAAGTAGGTTGAACGAAGCAGAGCAGCCAGGAAGCAGAGCAGAGAGGAGTGCCAGACAGGAAGAGGCCCAGAGCCAGTGTCTGAGGTGCCAAACCTCCACACCCACCCAGAAATGCCGAGAGTGTCTTTTCTAATGCCCCAGAAGGCCCTCAACCCCATCTTGATCAGCACTTACAGCATCACAGTACAGAGTTAATCTAGACCGACCCAAGATTGCATTTGTATTTCAAGTGCTACAGGAGAAGTTCTAGTAAAGGTACATCTTCTTTATAAGCATCGAAGTTTTTTATATCCATCTTGCCAACTGTTTTTCAGTTATATCAAAAATATACACAACCTGTGCTGCTCTTGATGCTAACATGGTCTATTATATGTTGTTTTAAAGACAAAAATGGGAATTAAGATAAAGCCACATAATTATCATATTTTTTCTCTTTTAATAGTAGTATAAATAGTTATCTATGGTTTACATTTTTGTGTAACATACTCTTCTCATAACATACTTGAAAAATGTTCAGGGTCTGGGGATATAGCTCAGTGGTATAAGCGTCTGCCTTGCAAGTCCAAGGTCCTGAGTTGGATCCCTGGTACCTGAAAAAAAAAAAAAGCGTGTAAAAGACCAAAGATATAAAAAACCAACATACAAATATCTGTGAATAAGAAGCCCTATTAAAGAATCTATTTTGACCAACTTTAAATTACCAATATGGCTTTTTAACCAGCTCACCTGGTTTTAAAACTCTTTCTCAGTAAATGTGTATTTGCATCGTCAACACATAACTTAAGATACAAGGGAATATGACCATAACCTTCATGTCTGTCAATTTTTAAAATTATTTTAATAACAAGTATGTGTCAAATAAATCTGGATCTGTTTTCCCCTTGCTTACAATAGTCTCACAATTAATTCATGAAGAATCTGTCCTTAGAGTCAAAGTGTCTTTGAACAATGTTAGCTAAGAAGACTCGCAAAGAGTGGAAGACAACAGAGCAAGAACCGCTAGCTGTGCGAGCTTTCCCTCTTGACGTGCATTTTGAATAGTTCAGTCATTTTAAAGCTGTACAATAAACCTGCACAGTGTAGCAATGCACTCCTAGTATTTCAAGCCCAAATTATTATACTGTTTTCTAGTATCATTTTTTACCACCAAGTATGAAAACTACTCATACACACACACACACACACACACACACACACACACACACAGAGTAACACACAAAAATGAAGATGACAGAAAAAGATTCACAACAAATAGGAAGAATTAGTTTTCCAGGCTCTGCACATGAAGCCACTGTCTCCCAGCAGGACATGGTGCAGTTTCTTTTGTGACTGCTTGGAACTATCCCAAACTGACTATTCACATTTTGTGCTCTAAACATTTGACAGAGAAAGAAATAACAGAATGTGCAGAACTAAAACCTATTTATGTTTTCTAAAATAGTATTATCACAGTTTCAGAAAAAACATTAGCAACCATGATTTTGTAAGCCAATGAGAACATTCCATTAATGTGAACATTTTTAAAAAACTCAATGAAGAAGCATAATTTCAACTTAGTGGAAATGTATTTCAACTTCATCTTGTCTATGCGTACAATTTAGAGCAGAAAGAACTGCTTCCTACAGATGGCAAGTTCATTGTGACCCAAGAAAGGTGACTCCCTCTTGAGAAAGAAAGGTACAGCAGGAGGATGAAAAGGAGACTATTTTGGACTTCCACCGGAGTCTGGATATTATATGGAATTTTCTAATGCAGGGAGAGAAAACAACCTCCTACAGAACAGATGATAAACAGAGTATGGAGGGCAGGAAACACACTCCTGGAAAACTAGTGATTATCAGTGCCAGTGATACAATTTAGAAAATCAAAATATTATGTAGACATTAAGGGAACATATTAAATTAGATCGAAGAAGCCTGTGCCCATGTGTCCCACCAGCACATCTGTTTTGCTGAGCATGAATATGCTCAGTGGCTGATGTGCCACCAAGAAATGGACTTGGGCATGTAGGTGGCTGTGTGGGCACTAACAACAAGGAAGTCAACCGGAGATCACTATCTACACTACCATTAAAAGAAAGCAAATGTGGCAATTATTTGACTTTCTTTGATTTTCATTTTCCCTGAAAATCACATGTAATAGACTCGTATTAGCACCAAGAGACGAACAACCTGCGCATAGTTTTGATGTAACTAAAAATTAACAGTTGGCAAGATTGATGTAAGAAAATGAGCTTCTTGCAAAAGAAATATAAGATTTGTCTTTGCTGGAATTCTGCTAGAGAATGTCACATAGAAATGCAACCCTGTACCAGGCAAGATGAATTCAGTAATGTCGCTTTAGCCATGCCACCAGAACAAGCAGCAGAACTGTTTGGTGAAATTTAACATACATGGGTGTCTATTTTTCTGTTTCTATATCTCTTTATTTTGGCATACCTCCTTTAACTTTCCTGAAACTTCATGTATAGAAAGTGTATTGTCTGACTATCAAAAGGCACCTGGATGCAGATAGCCTCCATTGCCTTTACCTCTCCCAAAGATTTTCTCTTCTCTTCGTTAGGGCAAATTTAATCCAGGAAGCCCATCCCTCCTAGATGATACAAACATATATATTTACGAAGGCCATTTAAAACAAACTGCAAATAATTGATGTGTGGTTTCCCTAGATGATGTTTTGAAGTAAGAACGTTTCATTTGGAGATGGAAGTGTAAATACATTTGAATACAGGTTGGTGAGAGGGATATTCAATTCAAAAACTGCGAGCAGAGGTTTAGAATCACAGTGTTACATCAGTATTTTTCAGTAACTCTAACTCATTTTCTTTTCAGCCTATCACGATGTAATTACAAGAATCAGACATTTTTCATGATAGACATATTTTAAGGGTAGTGTTAAAATCAATGATGAATGTACACATTGCATGTCTATAAGGACCAGGACGATATGTTGAAACAAGAGTCAACCTTGAGAACATAAGCTTGGGCTAAGCCGTAGAAATCATGGCCAAACAGCAACACAGATCCTGTTTGGTAGATATTCTGACTTTACACAAGAAGCTGATATGTAGACGCTTACGAAAAGCTATACTAATTTTTACATTTTGGAAACTAATTTAGTTTTTAAAACTCCACATCAGAGAAACAGAAAACTGAAAGAAACCCACATTCTTGGATTCCATAATATTGAAGTCCTTTCTAATCCTTTAGTTTGTTGAATATTACCTCAGAAATTTTATTAGACTTCATTTCTTTTTCCCTCTGTAACACGCAGGTGTCAGATTTTCCCACTGACTTAGAAAAATATTATACTGTCTTTTCAGTGATATAAACACTTTTTAGGAACTGGGAGGATATACTTGTGTGCAAAGCTAACAGTGCCTGTAGACACATACTAAGGAAATAAATACGTCAAAAATATATAAGGTATGGGGGCTAGGGAGATGGCTCAGTAGGATAAGCGCTTGATTGGCAAACGCAAGGATCTGAGTTCAATCCCCGGTTCCGCAAAA
>NW_004524694.1:8516413-8517558 GCF_000260255.1 Octodon degus | reverse complement strand
TATATAAAGCAAATCTTAATGGACATGAAAAATCTAATATCCAATACCATAATCTTAACAGGAGACCTTAACACCCCTTTATCACCAAAAGATAGGTCAATCAGACAAAAACTTAGCAAAGAAATAACAGAACTGAACCAGAGCTTGAAACAAATGGGCTTGGTGGACATATACAGAGTGTTTTACCCAAACACAGCTGAATACACATTTTTCTCAGTTGCACATGGGTCATTTTCTAAAATAGACCACATACTGGTCCATAAGTCATGCTTAAGTATATGTAAGAAAACAGAAATTATCCCATGCACACTATCTGACCACAGTGCAATGAAACTGGAAATAAATGACAAAAGAAACCAGAAAAACACCCTAAATACATGGAAATAAAATGACACCCTACTCAGCAACCAATGAGTCACAGATGCAATTAAAGAAGAAATTCACAATATGTACAATTCCATTAAAATTCGAGCACAACTTATCATAATTTATGGGATACGATGAAAGCAGTTCTCAGAGGGAAATGCATAGGTGTGAACTCACACATTAGGAAAACAGAACAGGAATAAATAAATATGCTAATGCTGTACCTTCATCAACTAGAAAAGGAAGAGCAAACCAAACCCAGAGCCCAAAGATGGGAAGAAATCTTAAAGGTTAGAACAGAAGTTAATTCAACTGAGATGAAGAAAACAATTCAAAGAATTAAAAGAGCACAAAGCTGGTTCTTTGAAAGATTTAAAAAAATCGATAAGTCCCTAGCTAACCTCATCAAACAGAGGAAAGAAAAAATTCAAATACAAGCCCAGTGGAAATTCATAAGATTATCAATAACTACTTGCATAATCTTTAATCTCATAGAATAGAACACACAGAAGAAATGGACAGATTCCAAGAAAGGTACAAATTACCACAACTAAATCAACAAGATATAACCACTCTCAATAGCCCAATAACAGCCAATGAAATACAATATGTAATTAAAAACCTACCAATGAAGAAAAGTTCTGGTCTGGATTGATTCACAGCTGAAATCTATGAGAAATTTACAGAAGATGTAGTCCCTATACTCCCCAAACTCTTCCATGAAATTGAAAAGGAAGCAGTCCTCCCAAAATCATTCCTGGAGGCAAGTATTATACTGA
>NW_004524694.1:8507561-8510841 GCF_000260255.1 Octodon degus | reverse complement strand
TTCAGTTATATAGCTATGATTTCAATTCATGCTAATTTACTAGTTATTAGGACAGAAAGTTTCCTGCCTCTTCTTTTGGATTTCTAGGTTTACCTCTGTGCACAGTATTAGTGTTTATTCTATCTAGAAAACAAAACATGCTTTTGTGACTTATCCATTATTGCTCTGAGTTATGATTGCATTGTTGTTTGTGAACTATGAATATATACATGTATATGTATGAATAATATTGTTCTAATACATTCTTATAATCTTTATTGAAGTTTATTTTTATACATATCATATATATTTAAAATCGCATTATAGCTTCACTTGTAACAGGTAATTGTTATATACATCCAGGTGACAGTGTGTCATGTTTTTCCTGATCTATATTTTTGAGTAATAGGAGAAAAATTAAACTCCATAAAATTGTAAAATTGTCTAATGCCCTTTTGTCACCTTTTGCTTAATATACTTTTAATATGCTTCATATGTAGAGAATGACCCACTTTATTTCTGATGTTATGTTTTTATCTTGAAATCTGCAGCTTTCTTTTTATTATTTGTATCATATATCTATTAATATACTTATAGCATCTCTTTTAGGTATCATATGGATGTATTGATTTTCATTCTGTTATATAACTATACTTGAATTCAATTCAATTATAATTAAATTTTAATTGTCAGGCTTAAGTCATACTCATTTGCTCTAGTTATTAAGACAAAAAGTTTTCTATCTACCAGCCTTCAATCCAGTTCTCTTTCTGTAGTCTACTTACGTATTCTTCGTGTTCTCTACTCTTTGAGATTAAACACAGGCATTTTAATGTCTCACCATCTATTATTTTGAATTTCTAGGTTTACCTTGTTACATAGTATTTGTTTTCATTCTATCTAGAAAACCAAACACGCTTCTGTAACTTCTCAATTATTGTTTTGAGTTATGATTACATTTTCATTTGTGAATTACAAATATATATGAACAATATTTTCCAATATATCCTTGCAATCTTTAGTGAAATGTGTTTTTCTATGTATTATTTACATTTCAAATTTCATTATAGCTTCACTTGTAACAATTGATTAACTTTATGGGACGTAAAAGGAAGAAAAAAATGACTCATTATCATCACTTAGCTCTTGCATTTCTTTGTTCCACATGGAGTTCTGAAGTTGTGTCACTTGCCATTCTTGTTATAATAAGGCTGGACCATTTTTATTTTTATTTTTTAAATCTTTTATTTGAGTGGAAAACAAATTCTCTCTTCTTTCTTTAACCATAAATGTACTTCATTTTCATCTTCAAATAATATTTTACTGAGTATAGAATTGTAATTCTTGTTTGGAGCCTTCATTATTCCTGCTACATTTGCTGTTATCCTTGTTCTTCCCCTCAAATTACATAATATGGCTCTTTTACTCTATTTTCTTTTAAGAGTTCCTTAATTTCTTGTGTTTAATATCTGAAATTTGAAAGTGTGTTTGCATTCATACTTTGGCCCCTTATTCTGTGAACTAGTTTTACAGATTTTTCTTCTTTCTCATGAAGATGGTCTGGGATCTTAAGTTTCTTTAGGCCCTTTTCCAAATACTCTGGTCAGGCTTTCTGCATGAGCTCAAATTCCTGTTTGGTATGAATGTGGGGAGCATGACATCAGGAGAAAAGTGTTATAAAGAAGGACTTCACTGAGAGTGCTGTACTTTAACTATGAAATGTCCTGCATTTTTTCCTTACAACAGACATGCATTATTTTCTTTTGTTGTCTGTGGGTGATTTTCTTTATTTGGTTCCAAGGTTATTTATTTATTTATTTATTTATTCATTTATTATTTTTGGCAGAGCCGAGGATTGAATTCGGCCCTTGCACTTGCCAGGAAAGCACTGATTCTACTGAGCCATCTCCCCAGCCCTTTTTATTTATTTATTTTATTAGGTCCCAAGATTATAGTTGGTGATTTTGCAAGTTAGTTTAGTATAAGCAGTGTTGCATTTTCAGAAACCAGAGCTTTCTCTAATAACATTTTGAAGAAGAAAGCAGTAAGTCCAACAGTAGCAGTTCACATACAGCGTTGCTCGCTTACGTGTCATAATTAAACAGGCTCTTGTTTAATGCTTCGAGTTCTCTACTACTCTTCGTTGGGAGCAGTGATGAGTCTGTGCCGCTGTATGCTCAGATGCTCAAGGGTGACCCTTTATTCAGGAAAATAAAGTTTTAGCTTCTTATAGAGAAAGGCACTAACTCATTTTTCATCAAACTCTACTCTGCATTCGGTGTGAAATATATTTCAAATTTTAGGATGGATAATTGCATAAGGGAATGTAAGAAGTCAGATTTTGGGACTAGAGAATGAAAAGCACGGGATCGTGAGCTTCTGAGAGGACAGATGTGTCTGAATTCCTCTTTGACAAGTTGCCCCACTAGGAGGCCCCTTGCAGCCTGAGACCTTGCAGAGGTCCTGTTCCCAGGGCCAGCGGGTGACTCCTCTCAGAAACCGAAGAGGGTGAAGGAGCTCCCAGGAGAGCAGGGAAGTCTAAGAGGAGTTCTGGTGTCTGGTGATGACACCGAGCAGCACACTGAGGTGATTACGAGCTGTGTCAGAGCCCTGCACAAGGCGGTGGCTCCTGGACTCATTCACAGTGCAGGAATTTATCTTACCGCTGCCTAGAAGATTGTGGTGCAGTTTTGCAGGGTGTGCAGAGCCAGCAGACTTCAAGCTGCTCACTTGAGCAGCTTGAATAAGTATCTTATGTAAAACAATTTCATTCTAAAGCATTGAATTTTCCTGCTGATGAACTGTGGCTTATTATGAAGTAGATGATATACAAGTCCTATACACCGGGACCACATTGAACCTACTTGTCAGTCATAAGAGTAAAAATTTCCCAAGGAAAAATTTTGTAGAATTGAACAAACAAATTGAAGACTGGAAAAACATGTGTGAATGCAAACATGCTACAGTGTCGTCTCCTGCTTCCCTAGTCTGCTTTTCACTTTGATTTTTGTGTTAGGCATTATATTTCTTCCTCATAAACTGCTCCTTTGAAGACAGGACCCAACCCTCTCATCCCCTTGCATCAAAAGACACTTCAGGACCGAGTGAATCACATAAAGCATTGATTGATCCCTATGTACATAGGTTCTTGAAAATAACAACTAAATTTTATGGTGTTACATCCATTCACTTAAGTGAACACTCCTAAAGAAATGCTTTTTTTTTAAAAAAAATTGAATTCAATTCTGTACATCATATTTTTAATTATGCCTTTAAATGAGACACTATATAAACAGAGTTC
>NW_004524694.1:8489319-8507348 GCF_000260255.1 Octodon degus | reverse complement strand
AGAAGCTGCTAAACACCCATCTCTGACAAAGCAAAACAAAAAAGGGGGAATATAATAAAGGACCATTTTGTAGTGAAAAAATATGCATACACAAGATAGGATAGATATACAGCTACTTTCTCTTAGTTCAATGAGAAGGAAGGTTTGAACTAACATTGTTTAGACAAGATAACATGTCTACATCCTGTCCTCTGAATAACTGCTCCAAAGACAATATGCAACGTATTAATTATTGTAACTAATTATTGTATACTAAACTGTTTAGAAACTCTTTCATTGCTATTTTATTTTCTTTTCTCATTAAAATGAATAAGAAATAAATAAAAAAGATTAGTTAACTGGATACTTGGAAAAAAATATATGTATATCACCAAAAACTGACCAGAGAACAGCATGTGTTATTTATTAGTGAGAGCTCTAAAAACATCCTGATCATGGATGAGAGACTTTTCTTTTATGCGAACAGAAGCTTTTTCTTCTCTTCCTTCCACGAGTCGTTGCACCATTAGGGAAGCTCCAATGACCGCCAAGTGATTCTAACTTTCCTGCCCCAGGAATGGCCATATGATATGAAGATGTGCTTCTCACAGCATTATTTTAATTATTTCCCTTCGAGGCCAGTACAGTGAGCCCTGTGGAGTCCCTGTGAGTGCCCAGCCCACTGCACCATGATGACTTGTGTGACTTCTCTGGTGCATCGTGGGGTCAACCAAACTGTTATGGACTCCAACTTTTCATTCTTTGTTCTATGCATGAGGCCAAATTTTTATTTCTGTAATTAGCTGCCTACAACCATTAAATTTAGATGGTAGTATTTACTCTGTCTGATTAAATATACAGATGATTTTACTATTTGATAAGTAAGGTAACAAGCAGATTGAAAATCTCATATCATAATTGGATAATTAGGTTAATTTTTCTTATAATTGAAATAGTGATTTTATTTGTAAAAGCCATAAACAGAAACTCAAAGACATTAATAATAGGACCATTAGCTTACATTAATTGAATAATTTCTTTAAGTAGAATTAACTTGGTTAGCACAAAAACCTGCATTATTATTATCCCAAAGCTTAGAGATGCAATCATTAGTCTAATCATAATTTTTTAATCACTTTCTGTAATAAAGTGTTATTCATATACATGTTGCTGAAGGAAAAAAAAATCTATGCCTTTATATCTCACAGTAAATTGTGAGAACTCTACAAAACAGAGTGAGGTCCAGTCAATATGTAAGAAACACTTCCCATTTGAGAGACAGAAAGAGTCAACACAGGCCTCAGCCTCCTCTTTCAACTAAGCTGGAGCTAAAAACCTGACTTCAAAATATTACAGCATAAGTGAGAAAAACAATTATTCAGGGATTAAGATCTGGGAGACACTGGTTGAGCTCTCCTCACCTTTAAAGCTTTTGCCGTCTTCTTATGAGGCAGGAAGACAAAAATTAAGGGAAGTTAACTGTAGCTAAACATGAATAATCTAGCACTACTTTTGTTGAACTGTAGGGTTGGAAAGGAAAACCTATTGGAATTTGACTTTCCAAGAATATCAGAAGAGAGCAGAGACACCACTTCCTTTCCTGGCTTTCCTTTTTCTTAAAATGCACAGAACGAGCAGTTACAGCACTAAGCACACAGCACAGTGCAATTTTCTGTAGTTTCATGCTGCAAAGAAGATGCTTCTAGTAATTATAAAATAGTCATTTGTAGCATCTTGAGAGCTACATCCTAGGACAGAATGTCGTAGAGCCTCATGAAATGCAAAACAATGTTGAGTCAGTTTAAATAGTTTTTGGATTAATCCAACTTATTTCTTCTGTCAATATTAGGAAGAGCTGATATAACATTAGAAAGCTGAGAACGATGAAAGAAAACATACAGGAGTCATTTATGGTAGAAGAATGTCAACTGAAATACTATGCTCATAGAGAAATAAAAGTGATAAAACAGACAATTTTAGTGTGACCTTATTATAAATGACAGAAGTTGACTTTAAATTAACTGATCAATACACTAAGGGCAATCAAATATGGAGGCATTTAGGTAGAATTCATGCAAAATATCGAATGTAAATTGTTCAACCTCAAAATACTATAACGAAAATAAGTAATTCATTGAAAGTTTTAATAGAGGATTGAAGTGTAGAAAAAGACTTGGTAAACTAAGGGTTTATTAGCAGATGATAGTGCAAAATGACATGAAAGAGAAAAAGGTGAGCAAATGACAACCCTGAGAAAATATGCAAGAGGGTGAGATGTTCTACCATGTGTGGAAGGAACCACAGGTGAACAATGCAGAGAAGAATGACAGTGCAGGGAGCAGGAAGCATGATCTGAGTTCAGGACACAGATGCATATTTAAATTCATACTTCCTTGTAAGAAAGGCTTATGAAAGCTGAAAATAAAACATTAAAAACCACCTAAACCTACTATACACGTTGAAAATCAAGGTTGGATATGTTTTTAAAAGGGGTTGATGGAAAAGATTATATTGTACAAGGAACAGTGAGAGAACAAATTTGAAGTTCAGAAATGGAATAATTGCCAACCCAAAATTCTGGATGCAGTAAAAATAGTGTTCACAAATTAAAGAATAATATAAACCTTTTCAGACAAATAGAAACTGGGGCAGTGTTTCACCAGTATGTGGGAACAAAAAGAAAATATAACAAAAGCTAATTTTCTGGTTTTTTGTACCTGTTTTTAACATGTAGATTATTGTTGAAGAAAGATATAAAACTTCTTTAAAATATAAAATTTTCCAGTGTATGTAGGTCCAGGCCGAGAGCACTTACATGAACAGACTTGCATAGAACCCTGGGTTCAACTCACAGGAACGGAAAAAGTACAACATTTGAAACATAAAAGAAAATCCTCAAATACAAAAATAAAAGTCTTCTTTTTTATTTTGTAGTGTTTGATATCAGACACATCACAAGATTTTGAGTTTTACTTGATGTATAAGTTAGGCGAATAACGTGGTAAACCCTACCTGAGTGAAAAGTTTAAATCCAGTTTCCAAGATGGCATCTGCAAAGATTAAGAGTAATCCAGAGTTCATGTAATAAAAATACAAATGTGGACTCACTTAGGGCACTAGGTAGTTATGAAACAAGACAGATAATTTATTTGCATGTTTAAGACCTGAGAAATCAAAATTTTTCTTCATTTGTGTATCAATCATTTTCTTATTTCCTGGATTTCTTTATGTAATGATTTGTTACAAAAGTTACTAGCATGAGCAAGGAGAGTCCTGTAATCACTTTAATGGAGTAAAAACTGCCTTGTAGGCTTGGGAAGGTAGGTATTTTTAGCCAGTTCATTGGTTACCATTTTGTGATTTTTGTGATTCTTGTGTAATAGCTGAGCTTTATTATTGGGAACTCAATTTATTATAAGGAACTAGACACCTCCCAAATAGAAAAGGTTGCAAGTCCCCAAATAGTCACTTTTATTGTATGTTTAACTTGGTAGAAAATGTACTCATGTATTAACACATATTAAATATAGTCAAACATGAAAAACAACAACAGCAAAAGACCAAAACACCAACACATGAGTGATGTTCTAGCAGGTGAGGTATAAATGAGAATCTTAAACCTGAAAAATAAGAAAATGTACTAGGAAATTAATAAAAGTTGTCAATTAATACAAGGATATCTATGTTCTTCTCTAGATTGAAGCAACAGCTGAATTGCTTTTACATTATATCATATTGGATACAGAGATATAATAAAGCTGTCTCCTTTAGAACAATTTTTATTTTTCAATATATCCATTCCAGCACAATATTTCTGGGCAAGATGCTTGTATAAAGATTCAACTTAAGGGTTTTTCTTTTCTTTCAACCATTTACTAGTCCAGTTATTTAAATACAGGATGAACAGGCATGGAACTTTTCATTTTTTTGTAAGATAATACAACAGGAAATATTTTAAAAATGCCAGTTTTGTTAAATTTATTCAACAGAGTGTATTGGTTGAAATGACACCTAACTGAGAGACTCTCTATGTAGTCTGTACATAGACAAACCCACCACGTGGGTGACAGTAAGGGTAAACTGTTAATTGGTTAATTCTGAGAGATGAATCTTCACCCCAAGCTATTGAAGTTTCAATATTGTACTAGCTTTGTGGGTAGTATCTTGTGGTTGTAAATATCTTCTTTTGATGACAACTTCTGAAACCTGGACTCTGTTTCATGTCATGCAAAGTCTATTTTGGAAGCTACTGACAAAAATGGATGAATTTATGAGGTCCTTTTCATATTTAGCCATGTTTTCATGCATGAGCAATACCGATATCTCTAACTGAACATTTGACAAATACCCCAAGGAGTCGAAAATTGTCATTCAGACCAATGACAATACCTTAGAGCACAAAAGCAATAAGATCTCTATGAGCTTTCTTAAATTTCATAATTCCATTTGTTCTTTAACTTTCCTGTGTACTAGAGGCCATGTAAATACTTTTATAATATATCAGATATAAAAATCATTGAGTTTGTAATATGCTTCAAAAATAACTTCAAATAATTTGATACCTTTGTTACTAGAGATCAGTGTGACTCAAGGTGAGAATGCAGCCTGTCAATGACTTTCACTGCTACTGAAGACAGTTCTCTGCCAAATAAACCTTCAATTCATTCAAAGTATGGACAATTCCTACAAGACTTCGAAGAGCCACTGCCAGATGGCAGTATGTGATGTCCCTTTGCAGGGCTTTTTTCAACGCTGAGGTGCAAAATCTTGCCTCTGTTGCAACTTTGCAATTTTACCAGGATTGTACTAGGGCCAGATATAATAGACTCAGAACATTCACTGAACAATTTTAATAAAATTTTCCTACTAGGCTTTATTAGTCAATTTGTCCTTAGTTCTAATTTCATGTAAAATACTTGCAACATTTCATGTGCGCTCGGGCAATATTAAGCAGCCTTCCTGAAAACGCAAGAGGTTTCTCATATGAAATTTGTATCTACATTCCCCTAGAATTCATTTTTTTGCTTGATTACTGAAATGATATAATAGGCTCATTGAAAACTGCAACTGAAATCTCAGTAAAACTCAGGGCTTCACAGAAGTATGACCTCAATGAAGGTATACTTGGATGTACAGTATAATTTTTAGCTATAGAATTTTTATGAGACTCTCTCTTACTCCTTTTTTGTATGTGTGCTCAACCTTCCAAATACGGAAATGCCATAACAAATTAGAGAATGTCAAATACCCTTACCTTATTGCCCAGTCTTAGAGCAGAAATGAAATCGTCATTGTCTCCACAATATCTCCCAAATATTGGCTACCGCAAAACATATCTGCTATCTATGTATATATTTACTCTCTACTCTCTACCTGTCAAGTTCTGGAAAGGGCAGTGAGTCCTATCATTTGGGTAGGTATTTCTGCCAGCTCGAGTCAGTATCATAGAAATTAGGTGAAAACCATGTTCCCTTTCTGATATTTTCTTCTTTTCTGTTGACTTCGTGTGGTAGTACGCAAAATATAAGCCAGATTTTCTACAGAAGCTTTTAATAACTTTGAGATTCATGGCTTGTGAAGAGAGGTGAATGAATCACTGGTTCAGCTTCTTTAGGTGATGGGGAAAAATGAACCAGGGAGTAAATGATTACAACAGGAAATAAAAGCAGATGAAAGCGAAAGTAGTAGGATTTCAGAGTATGAAGCAAGCATTCTTACAAAGATATTTCTGTATTTTCAGTGACTGAAAAAGATCTTACAGAATGAAAACATTCATTTTCTTAAATGTTAAATCAGAACAACAGACAACAGCTGCTCTGACTATTTTTCATCCAGGTAGGTAAGCAAGTCTTCCCTCCTAAGTCTGTAACAAAGACAGGCTGCATGCCATTTGTATAATTTTATATAATGAGGAATTCAAAGGATTACACAAGTCTACAATGCACAAAATGGGGTAAAAATTTATACCCAAATGGAAAGCTGTTGATAAGCTAATTTTAAATAACAGAATACTGTGTTAACATTTAGATTTTGAAGGCGAATATTAGATTATAGACAAACTATAATTATAGAAAACTATTGAGTCCTACATCAGTAGGACACTTTCAGATAAGATGAGCTATTCTTTGCAATAGCCAAGGCAATCTTAGAATTGGCCTAACTGCTTTTGATTACTGGCCTATAACACTTTTAACATTTTATTTGTAATGCTTCAGGAATAAGTGATGTACCTCCTTCATATAAAGTCCTGGGTAAGATATTTTACTTTGATGAAACTGTTAGGTTTTAGCTAGAAATACCCCCTTTAGACAAAAAGTGTAGATGGCTAATGTTAACTTTTTTTAGTACTGGGAATTGAACTCATGATCTCATGCTTGTCAGGCAGGTGCTGTGTCAGTGAATTACATTCCAGGCCCTAATAGTAAGTTTAAATGTCTCTTCTCTTTAGAAAGCAATCTTTGGGTTTATAAAAATATCGGGTAAAAAAAGAAAATGCATGGTGCTTTATTTAGGTTCTTAAGGATTTCTTATATATGGTTATTTGAATAATAAGAGATTGCCTTGGAACTCTCTGGAATAACAGCCTGGGTATATTGTTCACTTTCTCCAGAGAAAAAAAATAAGAATTCATCTTTTGTATTTTTTATTTTTTAGTAAGAGACTACAGGATCTACAGGGTCTCACTACGTAGATCAGACTCATAGTGATCCGACTGAGTTCAGCTTCCTAAAGAGCTGGGATTATAGGAGTGCCCAGTCTCAGTTCCTGTCTCAGAGTGCCCTGGGGACAGGTTCAGCAGTTGCATTAATCATTTTCATTTGAAGAGAAAGAAGAAGACAGATCAACAATGTCTTAAGACTAAAGAAAGTGAAGCATTTCACTTCCCCTTTAGAGACAAAGTGTATTGAGTGTTGAACAAGTACACTTGGAGGAAGAGTTGGATAGCTCATGAGTGATTCTTAGTCTGTAACTATAACACTACTATATTGAAGGACTTTTAAATTAGAAATGAAAAAGGGAAAATAATTTTAGGCTTTGCAATTACCATAAATTTGTGGCTGAACTTCTGAGAAGGAAAATGAATTTGAAGAAAGACAATAATGCGTATGGAACTTAAGGATTCAGCCATTGTTAGAAGCATGAAATGCCTACATTCATTCTTCATAAAGAAAAACTGAAAAGACAGAACATGATTATCTGTGATGACAATTATTCCAAGAATCTCTAGATGCATTGTTTTATGGCCTCAAAATACTATAAAACATTTTGACAAAATATTTAATAAATCTCAGAATCTAACAAGACTAGCTTTGTCTTAGCACTCATCATTCGAAGTTACTGCTAATACAATTTTATTCAGTATTGATTGATGCCAGTATTAAAATCGCATATATTTTTAATGTGAATATTTAATAGATTCTGTTATAAAAATAAATACAGCCATCATGTCTTAAAATTTGAATATTTTTCATTCTTTAAGAAGACCCAGTTTTCTCTTCTAACAAAATAAAAACATAACCAAAGTTTTAAAAATCTACTTTGGAGGCTTGAAAGATAGGTCAGCAGTCTAGGCCTCTGCCTGTCAAGCGCAAGTACTTGGGTTTAATCCTGGGTACTGCAATCCTTGCCCATCCTAGAAGCCCAGTCGCATAGTACCAGCCATTGAAACCAGGCGTGGCAGCACATGCCTGCAATCCCAGTGTGGGTGAGGCTGAGACCAGAGGATCACTATGAGTCCGAGCTGCACAGCAAGACCTTGCACCAAATAAATAAATAAATAACCTATCTTGCTATAAATTGTATTATATAAATATGACTTACTGTAATTATACTGTATAGAAAGCATGTGTAATTTTAAGCATCTGATCAACAGTATATATTTCCCCTTTTACAGATGAACCGTGGCTTACAGAGATTATATATATAGTATATAATATATATGAGTATATATATACAGTATATATATATTCAAAGTTAAATAGCTAGTCCCTCCCACTCAAACCAAACCAGTTCAATTCCAAAGAGTAGACACTTAACAATAGTTCTGTTCTTTCACAGGCAAAATGAGGATAGGAGAATCTTATGTAAGCAAGGACATATGAAACATCCAAAAGAGAATCTGAAGATGCCAATGAAGAGTTAAATGTAAAAGGTGCAAAAATTAAAAAAGTTGTGAGAGAAAGGAAACAGAGAAGACAATGAGTTCATATGTTGACAATAAGTTCAAAATGAACAATTTTGTGTAAAACAAACAAAAAGAAAACTCTTTTCCCTGGATCAGTGAGAGCCTGTGTATGAAATCTCCCTATTTAGAGATTAGCAGCTAAAGTATAATCTGCTCAGTAAGGACAATGCTAAATGAACATTACTGAAATTGACAGTCAGGGAGGAGGAACCACTGTGAAAGTTACCCCTTCCATTGCATGCCTTCTGTACCAAAAATATGCGCAAATGTTTTTAAAATTCTGAGCTCTCAGGAGTATGCATATGAGACATGGGAGTGGAAGACAGTCTCAAGAGATTTTCTGTTTTCATTAATGAACCTTAGACATTGGTGTCTTGGCAAGACACAAATCCAGCTCTTAGCACGGGCTTCTTCTGTTTCCAGCATAGATGTTAGAAACTAGTGAGTTTTGTGCCCAGATCAGTACTGTTATTGTCTATGAATAACAATAGTGTACTTATATAGGCTCTGCACAATGTACTCAAATTTATTTTACAAACGAACTTGAAATTCTAGTAAAATAGTTGCAACTGGTAAGCCTAACATATCTGGGATATTTGTGTCTGGCAGCTTATTACTGAAGAGACATGAGGAAAGCTGTTATGCCCCAGCATGTGAGACGAGAACAGTGAGGAGACCTGGAGCCAGTTAGTGGAAAAAGAAAGGGAAGACAGATGTCAGGTAGAGTGAATAGAATGAGAGCTGCTCTTAGCCATTCACAGACTGTGAAAGAAAGGATGGTACATGCTCCCGTTGGCACACATATATTAAAGGCAAGGTGGCACAATACTTCTGTGATGCATTATGGGGAAAACAGAGCTTAACAGTACGTGCTGCAGCAGTAGATTTTGAAAACACAGGGAAAATAATTTTAAACTAAAGTATGCTATTTTAGAAATTATTACTTTTCCGCACTGGATGTATTTATACATCTATTTTTTTTTTCAGACAGTCTTACTATAGATGTTAGGTGAGATTGGAACTCACTACGTGGCCCAGGCTGGCCTCGAATTCATGGCAATCTTCTTGCCTCAGCCTCCTAACTGCTAGTCTAATTTGTGTTCAGCTGATGAGTTTTAGAGTTATATAAGTTTATGATTTCTTGTACATTTCAATTTTCTAAAAGATTAAACTAATAGAATAATATGTTTGAAAAATTAGAGAATAATAAGATGCTTTTTCATGAGGTTGGCTAATAACCTTATTCTCATAATTCCTAAAGCAATATAAGGGAGACATTATGACAAGCTGTGTAGCCAAAGCCATTGATCTTTAAATGATAACTCACAGGCAGGCTCCATAATCTTGAGGAACAATACAAATATGAATCAGCCTGTAGATCCATGTTGCCTAATCAATCAATGGAAATTATGTGCTTCTGGGATTCTGAGAGGATGAAGGATGATGAATCAGAACATAACACATGAAAAGTAAGAATAATCACAGCGCTTACTACTACTAGTCAGGCACAAGTTTGTGTTTACTGTCATTTCTTGGTAGATCAGCATTATGACCGTGAGGACATGGTGAATATATTCAATAACAGATGAGTAGCTCTAGTGGCCTTCCTTTGCTTCAACACTCACAGTTATATGGTTTATTTCAGTTATATAGTTTGTAATCCCATGACAAGGACACCCGAAAAAGCTGGAGAGCTGCGGTCTGAGTCAATATACTTATATTTATAAAACCTCAAATCTCAGGCATTTACTTCATCCATTAATTATTCCCATATTCAATGCTTACTAACATGAAAATAAGAGCACAAGTTAAATTAGATATTGTACATGCCATCTTATGCTCATTTTTTCTACACAATTTAACTCAGAAAACCCAAATATGCTTTGATTCAGTTTCAGCCTGCTCAAATCCTTAATGATGTTTTCAAAATATAAGGCACATTTTATTTATTTATTTATTTATTTATTTATTTATTTATTAAATGTAATTGGTTGTTGCAGAGTCTCACTCTGCAGCTCGGGCTTGTGTTGATCCTCCTGCTTTCAGCCTCTCCAGTGCTGGGATTACAGTCATGCGCCACTATGCCAGGACTCTGGCGGGCTCAGCCTGCCCTGGGGGCGGGGTTTGCCCCACATGTGTTGCTGGGAATTGAACTGTGATCCTTGCGTTTGCTTAAACTTGCTTAAGCAGGCGCCTTAGTCTGCTAAGCTATCTAGCTCCCCCAATGCATATTTTAAAAACTAGTTTCTAATTCATTTATCCAAAACAGTCTTAAGTACAAACAATATACATAAGCATAGACCTGGAGTGTAATGAAAAACCTGTATAAAAAGAGCTAGTAAATTATCTAGATAAGTAATAGATATGAAAATTATAAATCAGTACAGTACATTTAACAACTGAATTGACTTTATTTTGGGAATTATTCAGGTAGTATAGCTCTTAGGTAAACTACATATATGAAAAGCATACTGGGCCTTTGTGACAAATTTCAATCCAGAGTCTTGTATTTGCATAGCAGATTGGAAACTAAGGAAAAGAAACTGAAAATATTTATATATACTAATTCTGGCATTTTATGTTATTTTTATTTTTTAATGCATTTAGCACAGGGTTTACAGTGTCTAGCAACATAGATTGAACTTGTAGTCATTCTCCTGTGTTCAACCTCCCAAGCACTGGGATTACAGGCACATGCCACGCCACCATGCCCAGTCTCAGTCGAGGTCCCAGCATGCCTTGGGGCAGGGCCAGCACAGCATCACCAGGATCCGACCCCAGACATGGTGCTCTGCCTGAACAGGTGCTTTGTCTGCTGAGCTATCTGGCCAGCCCTTAATTCTGGAATTTTAAAGTTTTATGGTTATGCGAACACAAAAGTCCTAGATGACTCCAAATTGTTGGCCTTCATAGAATAAAACATGTGCTTTGAGTCAACACTATGCCCACTATTTTGAATAGAACCTATCTGCATTACTACAATGTTTAGCTCTAATTATTTCTCCACATCTTCACATTGCCTTCATACTCTATTCATTTGTTCAAAGAGTGCTGCGTAATAGCTTGTTAGACTGTTGAAAACTTGTCATGTAATTCCAATGCATGCCGTCCTGATGGTTGCATCTATGCACAGTGTTTCCCTGTGTGATCTGAGATTTTCCTCAATGCTAATCTTCTATACATTTTGAATAATATGCTGGAAAATTTTCACAATATATTGTTAAGATTCACATCTGCGGGGCAGGGGGGATGGCTCAGTGGTATAAGCGCTTCCCTGGAAAGTGTAAGGGCCTGGGTTTAATCCCCGGTTCCGCAAAGAAAAAAAAAAAAAAATTCACACCTGACACAAAATATTCTAAACTTACAATTGAGAAGACAAAGGGTTTATCATAAAGCTGGTGGTCTCATTCAGTCAGCTGCTCCAGTACCAAACCACAAGGGGAGAGGAAAGCTGCAGTCTCATGGCTGTCAGGAAGCAAAGCACAGACAGGAAGAGCCCAAAGGGGAGTGGCAGGAATCACAAGCCCGAAGGTCACAGATTCAAGGTCACTGCAAGGTCCAAAGTGCACTCTCCTTTCTTTTCTTTTAGTGTATATGGTACAAGGTCTCACTGTGCAGTTCAGATTCCTAGTTATCCTCCTGTTTTCAGCCTCCTCAGCACTAGGATTACAGGCCTGCGCCACCACACTGGGTCTTGGCGTCTTGCCCAGGGCGCCCTGTGGGCGGGGTTGTCACGTCTTGTGCTACCAGGATCCAAACCCAGTGCCTGCCTTTGTCTAAGCCGGCGCTTGGTCTGCGTGTGTTCTGCTTCTTTCTGACGCATCTCTCAAGTCAGTCAAGTCAACAACTAATCTGGCAACATTCTAGCATTATGTTCCTTCAGTATACTCTGAGCTCTTTCCAGGTTATACTCTGTTCCCCAAGAGACTGCAAAGCTATTCGAAGAAAGTGATTTGGAGATTGCTGTTAAAATTTTCATAAATTCAAAAAGCAAGGACAGAATTTCATTATTAGATATTTGAGTGCCTTAAGATATGTCCATCATAATCAAGGTTTTCGTAAATGATAGTGGCCTACAGATTAGCATTCAGAAAAATAAATGGAGTTCTAGATTCATTAAAATGTTTTTAAGTAGATCCACAACATGACAAAAGTTATAGTTCAATTCAGTGTCTAAACTATTAACAACTTGCTATAAAAACAATGGGAAAACCGATTTGACACAGTTTACTTTGCACTTAATTTTACATCAGTATTATCTATCATTATATATCTAAATTTCTGGCAAAATTCACAACAGATGTTAGCTTAATAAATGAGAGTAATAATTTTCAATACAATGCTTTGAGGTCAAGAAAACAACATTAATAAACTGTTTTGTATTTTATGCAATTTCTTTTCTGTATCTTAGGGAAGGGTCTACAGGGTGTTCAGGGTCTGACTACTAGATCAGACTCATAGTTACTCTCTTGTTTATAGCCTCCCAAGTGCTGGACACCCAGTCTCAGTTGCAGTCTCAGCTCCCTCCAGGGGCAGGGCTGGCATGGCAGGCCCAGGGATTGAAGCCAGGCCCTGCACCTGCTTGCAGGGACTTTAATCCCCTGAGCTATTTGGCCGGCCCACAATAGCATTTTCTTTACTAAATAGAAGGAAAATACACTTATTTAAATATTTGTGAATATCTAGTAGAAGTCAAAAATTGGTGAAAAAGATGGTCATTCAAATTAATCAGGTCTCCAATTAACATACTGAAGGAATACAAGTCTTAATTTCAATAGTTTTCAATGGTTGAGTCAGAAACACTTTCTATTCCCAATATCAACAGGTATGTAGAAGTATTTAAGCAAGATGAGATTAGGTCTCTGAAGGAACTCTAAATCTGTTGAAGACAATATAAAACGAATGATAAATAATTTAAGTGACGGTGACGGGCCATATTGCCAAAAGAGAAGACTCAATATTGTAGTTATTCACATATTCACCAACTTAGACCTTAACTGTGCTTACCATCAGGATTGACTGTAACGCACGTTCGCGTATAGTTCCAGAGCTTTGCTGTTCTTGGACTGCTTCTGGTCTCGCATAGAAGTAAGCACCGCGAGCCACTTCTCTATCCTGAATTCTAGCCTTAAGGAAGCAGATTGCATTTAGTGGGAGGGGCATAGGGCATGAAGGGGAGGGGCATAGGGCATGAAGGGGAGAGGCATAGGGCAGGAAGTGAGGTTATTTTATATACTTCTGGTGAAGCAATGACAATGAGGAGAAGCATCCATGTAATATGGAGTGATAGCCTGTGAGAAACTACCACTGTTACAGACTTCTGACTTTTGGGAATGAATAACCAAGAGAAAAATCAGTATAAAGAAGATTTTTAAGTATAAAGAAAATAAGTTAGATAATCTCAAATAGAGGGTCAGACAAATAGCTCAGCAGATTAAAGGGCCTGCTTTGGCAGACACAGGGACCAGGAAGGGCCAGGAGTTCAATCCAGGGCCTGTTGTGCTGGCCCTGGGGCACGCTGACAGTGACTGAGATTGGGCATGGTGGTGCCTGTAATCCCAGCAATTGGGAGGCTGTAAACAGGAGGATCACTAGGAATCTGATCTATGCAGTGCAACCCTGTAGATCCTGTAGACCTTGTCCTAAAAATATAAAAAAGAGAAAGAAAGGAAAAGAAAAAAAATAATCTCAAATACAGAAAATTGTTGTATGTTCAAAGGACAGAAAATAAAGTTGGCTGGTTAGTTGGAGTAAAATATGATATCAGAATTAGGGTGGAAGGAAATAGGGCTATGGAGGTAACTAGAAATCCAATCTTAAAGGTCTTTACAGCAGGTGGAACAGTTGGGACTTTATGTGCAAACTCATGAAAAGCAATTAATAGTTATGAGCAGCAGAGTGAGTGGCAGAGAAGGGCCATAACTGTCTCCTGGTAAGTCTTCTTCCAGTCTTCCTTATAAACTGAATTATCAATTTTTATTAAGGTGCACAGCTGTCTGGAATTTAGTTTATTCTTCCCAGTTTCTTTTTAGCTAGCTACAACCAAAGGCTCTCTTCTGGCCAATGATTTACTGGGAATTTGGAAATCATCTCAGATCAAGAAGTAGAATCTATTTATAAAGGTTGACTGAGTAACACACTTGAAAGGTTCTGAGTTTCTCTTGATTTTTGAACTACTTTTGCTTCTAGCTAGCCCATGCAAGAGAAAAGTAAGCTTTCATCTTACGTCACTATTATGCTTTTCTGAAAATTATAATTGAATTTACTCTTAACTGGTACAGATGCTATGACCTGGTTTCTATTTCAGTGACTGCTCTCTGAGTGCCACTGAGGTATGATAGATATAATGGTGATTTGAACTAGGGTGGAACAGAAAAGCTGTAGTTCAATCTACTTTATACTTTATTAAAAGGACATTGGTTGTGTTGATACACAGAAATTGAATTTTTTTTTTTTTTTTTTTTTTTTTTTTTTTTTTTTTAGTGGATCTGAGGATTGAACTCAGACCCTGCACTTGCCAAGGAAGTGCTTATTCTACTGAGCTATCTCCTTAGCGCCTAGAAATTGAAATTTTAAGATAGAATGATTTTCTGGTGTACCCATGTTGGGCCTGTCAACCTGGTGTAAATTAGTAGTTCTTTTTAGAGAGTTGGTAGGTGGTTGGGGGTAACAGGTAAATAGGGACATAAGGGGTAAAGTACAAATGTGCAGCTGTGTTTTGACGGTCCAAGTTGAGCATTCATGTAATAATATTTGGAAATCAGTCAGATATTTAAGTTAAAACATGGACATGGATGTCTGGATTAGAAATTAAAAAATCAAGAGTTGTCATGGAATAATGTGTGAGGAAATGGGTTTAGGGTAATTGTGCTGGCAGAGAGTGCAGCCAAAAGGTCACCATGCTGAATTCTATAGCACTTGAGCAATTGGAATGCTAGAAGAGGAAGTGTCAGAATGTGACCAAGCAGGATCAACTGACATACAAAGGAAGGAAACACTTGTGTGGCTCCAGAGCCACCTACAAAGGAAGTGTGGCCAGGAAAATCATGTGACCTGTGATAGAACGCACCGTGGCAGTGAGGATGGACTGTCAGTTCCACTGGCTTGAAGATGCCCAGGGCTTGGTGAAGCACATGCTGGGTGTGTCTGGGTGAGGGATCCAGGCCAGACTGGAGAACTGTGTAAGCCTGCCTTCCCCATCCTCTCAGGTATTGCTTCCTCATCTCCTTCCTTGGACTTATGCACTAAGGGGCTTTGCCCAAACCAAGCTCTTTGCCAAGATAGTTCTTCCTTCTATCCTGCAGAACAAGTGTTGAATGTCCCAAAATCAGAAGTGACATTAAGCATCTCTTGCTTTAAACTGTGGGTGTCAGGTATAGTATCCCAGAAACATAGGACAGGGGTGAAATACAAACTGATTAATTATTCAATAAAGTCTCATAATCATGAGTGATTATGTTAAAATGTACAACTCTATTATTTATATTTTAACCCAAATAATTTTAGACCAATTACATGTTTGAACATAACATAACATAATATATCAAATATTCTTAAGGTTCTATTATTTTAATTTATAAAATGAGCCAAAGGATTTCTCCCATTGAATTTTCTTGGCAGATTTTGAGATTCACTCCCTTACTTGGTGTCATTTTCCTTTGCATGAACTGTAAATGTGAAAAACAGTCCAGGAAAACAATAGTAAGTAGCAACATAGAATATTCTGAAGGAACATGAAAATACATAATGGCGGGGCAATTTGGAGAATCACCAGGAATATGGCAACAACACAGGCAAGAGATGAAGGTGGCTTAGATGGGAACGATCATGCAGGATAAAAAGATATGCAAGAGAAATAAATATGGTAAAGGAAAAATGTGCATGTGCCACTGAAGCATGTGCGCTCACACACACACACACACACACACACACACACGCAAACATACAATACCTACACTAAAAGTACAAAGACAGGAAGATCAGATACAGATAAGTCTGGGGTAGAAACATGTACAGGAATGCTGGGAAAGGCCACAAGCATAATGATTCTTGTGTTATACAGTAATTCATAACCAACATCATTTTGTTTAGAAGAGGAACTGAATGGTCAACTAGATTCAAATGCTTTGACCAATCACAATCAGACAACTTTTGTTACTGATCACTGCAGAGCCAATGTGTTACTGAACATTGACAATGTGACAGCATCATGGTGCAGCACATCTCAACAATATGTACTCAAGATCAATTTTGCCACTCTGCTAGTATTAAAGACCAGTGCAGAATTACAACGTGACAATTTGATAGCAAGTTACTATCCAGTGTTTCTCTCCTTTTAGTAGGGCCATAGTTATGTTCTCAATTGTATCTCACTGTTATGAATACAATTTTTAACCCCTCTTGCCCTTAGGGCTTCAGTATACTTGCCCCATAATGGAGCTATAATAAGTTCATAATCTAAGTGGAAAGCAACTAAAAACCAGTGCAGATATCAATTATTTATATTTGTGAAAAACAGTGATTAGTACTGAGGACCCATTAGAATAGAGTTTTCTATAAAGAATCCAATAATGAATAATTTAGTCCTTGTAGCCCAAGACACAAAATAGAGGATAGAAATGACATAGAAGCTTATAAGAAAAAAAAGATTGAAATTCATATATTCAAGAAGTTCTGTTGAAACTTAAGCAAGATTAATGCTATTAACAACACCCTAAGATATTCTAAAGAATCGAAGATCAAGAAAATATTCTAAACTAACTTAAAAGAAAGCCAAAGGACAATCTTTCATAAGAACTGCACAAGGAAGGCAGTAGTTGGCTTCTCAACAGCAATAAAGGACATCAAAAGAATGACATTTAAATTTTGGTGCAGTTGGGTGTAAACTCCAAGATTTATATAGTGTAAAAGTTAACATTAAAAAATGGATCTTAGGGGCTGGGGAGATGGATCAGTAGAATAAGCGCTTCCCTGGTAAGCACAAGGGTCTGAGTTCAATCCTCAGTTCCACAAAAATAAAATAAAAATAAAAATAAATAAAAAAGGGATCTTAAACAGTGAAATTTTTGACTCCTAGTTATGGAGTAAAATAAATACTTTAAAACTGCAACAAACAGAACAAATGATTGTAGACAAAGGAAATTGTAGCAATGGATATTTGAAATTTATCAAAGGGTGAAGTACACATCAGTGTTGTCTGAGCAGAAGAACACCAGTGATGACCTTGGTATTTAGGGTGTGCATTAGAGTGAAATTCATGGAAACCATACAGAGAGAAGAAAAATTACACTTGCTATGAATTATCCCATCAATAATTTCTAGGTTAAAAGTTGAGTACACACAAAAAGTATACATACCAAGAGAACACAAGGAAGCCTGCTTAGAGCCACACACACATAACCCCAACTTCTGGGGAGTCAGAGGTAGAACATAAAGTCCCAGTTCAGCCCAGGTAATTGAGCAACATCCCATCTCAAAACAAATGATTAATAAGACAAAAGAAAAGAGAAAAAAGAGAGAAACAAAGGAGAGAGATACAGACAGAGAATACTAGATGTCAGGTATATTTACCACATAACAAAAAGGAAGAGGAAAAGAAACCAAAATATTTGAGTTCAACAGTAAAAAAAGAATTTCTTGGTATGTGTAATCCTAAATAATGTTACAATAAACTTAAATATTAAATGGAGTGACTGCTTTCCTCTTTCATATATATATATATCAGATTCTTAAGTGGCTATGTAAAATTATAAGACAGAAATGATACTAAAGAGATTATGGAATGAGAGCCTTGAAGTCAGAAATCATTTCCAGTAAAATAATGAGAAAAAAAGAATGCAGAAATCTTTTTTCATCTCTTTCCTCC
>NW_004524694.1:8481374-8489074 GCF_000260255.1 Octodon degus | reverse complement strand
GCACCTGGGGGCAGGGCTGGTGTGGCATGTGGTGCCATGGATTGAACCCCAGCCTCTGTGCTTGCCTAAGCAGGTGATTAGTACCCTGGGCTATCTCATCAGCCTTAGACATGTTTTTAAATCTTCAGAGATTTACACAATGCAAAATCTTTCCATACACGAAAAGAATAAGGACTGATGTCCACAGTGATGATGTCTACTAAACATGAATAGACGTATAATACCAAATTTAAGCAAGAAATCTAAGTACAATAACAGAAGTAGATGTATTTTTCAGTGACTCGTATATATTGACCCCAACCTTGTTAAGAATAAAAAAGGAAAATTATAGATCATTTTCTTAAAGAACAGTAAAATATTATAAATTAAGTACACTGATTTAGGGCTGATGAGTCAGCTCAGTGGCAGAAGTACCTGACTGAAACGTGCAAGGTTCTGAGTTAGGTCCCTGGTACCCCCCCAAAAAAAAAGAAAGAAAGAAAAAAGGAAAGAAAAGGATAGTGAAATCCTTACCACACTGAGATTATTCAAAGAATGTAATGATACATAACGTAAAATTATATATATATCCCAGTATGTTATGGTTTATGACTCGATGTCTCCCAAGAGCCTCATTTTCCCAAGGAGGGAAGCTTTGGAGGTGACAGGACTATGACGACATCACAGAAGACTGGTGGTTAGGAAGCAAGTTCGGGCCAGAGGAGG
Organism: Octodon degus; assembly: GCF_000260255.1. Classification (NCBI taxonomy): domain Eukaryota; kingdom Metazoa; phylum Chordata; class Mammalia; order Rodentia; family Octodontidae; genus Octodon; species Octodon degus. The sequence continues at coordinate 8,488,369 of NW_004524694.1, read as the reverse complement.
CACACGCCTGGGCTGTGGTCTGGACAGCTTCGCCTTCCTTCCCAGATCCTCTCTGGCTCAGCTTCCCTTCCTGCCACATGGAAAGGCTCCTCTGCAGTGCCCCGGGCCATGCCGTCCTGCACAGAGCCAGCCAAATATAAGCTGAAACATCTACGAACAGGGAGCCCAAAGAGACTTCTTTTTGGTAAAGTTGCAGGTGCCAGATATTCTGTCTCAGTGATGAAAAAGTGACAAAGACACAACCTCAGGAGACTATATTAAAAAAAAAAGAATAATTTTGGTGGGATAGAAAATACACATGAAAATATCCAGTGCACAATGATTATGATGATGATGTTCATAGAGCTCAACGTCTTGCTTGTAGTATTTCTTTCTTATGAGAACTTTATCCAGTTAATAGCAAACACCTTAATAACACAAAACAATTAATTATAACATGTTAGGGCTTTCTGCCTGTGGTACAAAGAAAGAAAACCGTAATTATCACAAGTTCTAATCATCATTCACCGAATGTTCTAAATATTGAGATAAGTCAGAGGAAAATGCATTAGAATAAGGGAAGATATATCATTGTCAAAAAATGACAGTGATCATGTACATAATGCAAAAGTTTAGGTAGATAAAGTATTTAAACAGCTAAGAAATGCATACTAGTGGATATAAATCAATAAAAATAGTGGTTGGGGAGATAGCTCAGTAGAATAAGTGCTTGCCTGGCAAGCTCAAGGGCCTGAGTTCAATCCTTGGTCCCAAATTAATTAATTAAATCAATAAAATAGACAAAAATAAAAGGTGAAATCAAAATAAAATGTGCAACAAACTAATTTTAAAAATAACACTTTAATAAATTATAGTTTCTAGGAAGCCAAGTAGTTGAGGTAGGAGGGCTGTCCAGCCTGAACTTCATCATTGATGTCCATCCCAAAATACACGACAAAGCCCTGTTTCAAATAACAGCAACAGGGGCTGGAGAGATGGCTCAGTGGTCTAAAGCACCTACTTGGAACTAGCTTGGCAAAGCATCAGGGACTGCGGTTCAATCCCCCAGCACCACATGCCAGCCAGCCCTGCCCCCTGGTGGGCTGAGCTGGCCCCACACACACACACACACCCCTCTCTCTCTCTCTCTCTCTCTCTCTCTCTCTCTCTCAAATAAATAAAAAAAAAATTTAAAAAAAAAACAAATAACAGCAATAAATACAGCACCACAACAGTAGCAAGGCATCATGAGCCAGAGTGTGGGTCATGAGTCACTCTTAACATATACATATTACAGAGTAAGCAACAATTCATTCAAACCTCCTGAAATAATTGAAGTTAAGTCAGGTTTCATGAACAGGATAGTTCATTTTACATTATTCAATACACTAAGTGGAACAACATGCCTTATTTGTGGATTAGAAGAAGTAAAGTTGTGAAATTTGCATTTTCTTAAACTTATTTATTTACCCAATATAATTTAAATCAAAATCTCCAAAGTTGTACTTCACTTGCAATATTGGAAACCGGATTTTAGAAGCCAGGTGTAAATGCAGAAGCCCAATGAGAGCCAAATAAATTTCGACCAAGAAGAAAAATAGGATCGCTACCATTCCAGGCAGCACGTCATCATTTAAAGCTCCTCTCACAGTAATGCATCAGCATTTTAAACGTTCAGAAAACCCAAACCCAAAAAATGCATATAAAGTCATCGGATATGAGGAACTGACTCATCTGTTCCTCATCTAATTTGATTATTGAATGAAGAAAAAATGGATCAGTAATCACTGTGAGGCAACTGGGCATCAAATGCAGAACAAAAATCTCAACCTAATGTAACCTATGTGTATGTAGCGTTTTATTCCATGTTTGCTGTGTGGACTGTGAAAAGCAAAACATGGTTTTTTATTGATAATTGAAGGGAAAATAACTTACTATCTCCATCACCACATGGTATGCAACAGAAAGAAGGCAAAAGCAATTAAAATTGGGTCACACTCTAATTTAGATATTATTTTGATTAAAATATGGTGTATTATGTGGTGTAATTAATAAGCAAGACAAAGAAGGGCAATTCCTTCATTTCAATGACTGCTTCTGAAATACCTGAAGCTAGCAATACACTCAATGGCAGAAGACTGAAAGCTTTTTCCCAGAGACCAGCAATGAATCAAGGATGCCTGCTCTCATAATTATCCTTCAATGTCACATTGGAGGTATTAGCCAGACCAACTAGACAAGAAAAACGACATGAGTGATATACAGATTTGGAAGGAAGATTATAGACTATCTCTACTGGCAGGGGCACTGATTTTGTACAAGATCAAAATACAAAGATCAGCTGGTAGTATATTCAAAAGCCTCTCTTCTGCTGATTTGCTGTACAGTGCATCAATTTGTTGAGCATTCAGTGTTACTCAAGACAACATCAAAATGTGTTCATGCCTCCTAATCTTCGCACTGTACCCATTGATGAAATTCTCTTCCTCTCCTTTGTTTGCCCTTGCCTCTGATAGCCACTATTTCACTCTGAACTTCAATGAAATCAGCTTTTCCACATGTTGCAAGACTGTGAGTAATCTTACCAAAAAAAAATGAGAAAAGTTTACAATAGGTTTGCTATATCCTAACTTGGTTCTTATACAATGTAAGACTGAAACACATTGCACTTCATACTGTGCGTACTTAACATAGACCAGTCAAAAACTAAAAATAATAGAAGCAGAAATGTCACATTTCTTTATAGTTATTAGTAAGAAAAGAATACAGAAAGAAAAGAAATAAAAAATTTCAGTTCCAATAGCACTGAAAAAAATATCAACTCTGGAATAAATTCAACATTGAAACTGTTAGAATTACGGACAAATGCCAAACAGCACTGAATGAAGTTAGTAAAAGAGCAGAGGGTGCAAACGTTACTTCATGTTAAACCAGGACAGGTGGCAGCCAATATGGTCAGGGATGAGCCTACTTGGGGAGGGCGCTACGTATCAGACTAGAGAAGGAAGCGCCAGTAGTGTTTCCTGCTTTCCTTATTAGGGTTGTAATTTCAAAGGTAGTTCACAATGTAAGCTACATAAGTATATTTTTTAAATGTACTTTTACATATATTCTACTTTAATACCTTTCACAAAAAGTAATTACAAATGAATTATTTTCAATTCTGTCAACAAGATATACCTTACATTTTTTTATTCTCTGAGATTTGCAGAGCCTCTCATGTCACCTGCCCCACAATTCTGTTTAGAGGCAATGTCACTCTTGATCCCAGGTTATCATGAAATCCTTGTCTCTTTTAATGCATTTTATGAACTGCCCAGAACACTCGACGTCTTAGGAGCAAGTTAGGGATTAATAGAAGATTTTATGTTAGAGGTTAAAAATAAAATCATTTTCTTTCTTGCAAATAAATAATTTGTAAATAAACTGCAGTCTTAGTGCTATCTGACCTTCAAATGAGAAAAAAAAATCTGATCCTGAAAAATATTATACTTTTCTATTATCACAAATAACTGTCTTAGAAGACATTTTCTAGATTTTTCTATTCCCATCAGCAAGAAACACTTCACTTTGATAATTTCTACACTGAAAGTCATTTCCTCACAGACTATAAATCCATCGTTCAGGAGAGTAATTCAATTTTCTTACTTATGCAGCGGCACGCTCCACGCTGAGTCCTGGCTACTCTTTTGGTTCCGTAAAGCTGCACACTGAATCCTAAGCTTAGTTTTCCTGAAACTAAGACCTTTCATGTCAGATTTAGTAATTGACCCAAGGGCTATAAAAAGCATGTTTTAAGCATTTGCATATTAGTTGAATAGAGGCAGCCAAATACCTCCTGTTTGATGACCTTCATTTGGCTGCACTGAGAGGCTCTTCCTGGACTTTAATAGGAAAGGTAGAAAGAAGAGCCAAAGTCAGTGTTCTGAAGGCCACCGCTTCACCTTGTGTCCTAACCCTGCTCAGCCTGCCACTCACAAGCTTCCTGGAAAGCCAAAAATTCTTCTGAACTGAAGAATTGCTGTTCTAAGATCATATTGTCCTTGAAAAAAGAGCGAAGACCTCCCTTGGACTATTACCAACTGTTCTAGATATTCTCACTTTGCAGTGAGAGGAGTCGTTACTTTGAACATTTGCCAAGACTTCAAATTGGCGGCATATTTCACCATAAGACAGTTTTTTCCCCCAGTGCATTTCTATTTTCTTTGATTCTATCATTTGTTCCTCTTCATGGAGCAGCATTTCAACTTATAAAAGTGAACATTACACTAATGAACATTTCACTCCAACCCATTAATCTTTAACTTTGTGAACTGTAGTTTTATAAAGCAAAAATCATGTATATTAACCAATTGCTTAATGTTGTTAGGCCACATTGTTTCCTTAACGCTTCTTTAGGCGTATATGGGACCAAACAGGACACTTTCTTTTTCTAACATTCTTTTTGTGTAATGACAAAGATAATTGATTACTTTAAGGATTTAACGACATCTATTCAATTTTGTATCAGGAAAATGAAGTATAAATTTATTTAATATCCCTGGGATTATCTTAATCTAGTTTGAGTGATGAAGCTATCAGGTTTGAATTTACATATTTCCAGTGCTGCCTGTCTATAAATAGAAGCTGAGCATCATGCATTTTGATAGTTTACACATTCATCATTGTACTAGTATAGTCTAAAATAGCATGCCAAATCTCTGCCAATATTTCCACCCCTTACGTACTATAATTCTGCATATAAACAATTACAGATGAAAAATAAATAATTAATTAGTCCCTTCTTGAAAAAACATAAGGCTACTTGAAAGACCCCATTTTTAGAAGTCAGACAGTAATGATACCAAAACCCAAAAATCAGTACAAGGGGCTGAGGAGAGAATTCAGCGGCATAAGCACCTGCCTGGGTCCTGAGTTCAATCTTTGATAATAAATAAATGCATAAATAAATAGATATCAGCATGATTTGTTGTGTTTTTCTGAGAATCTTTGTATTATAAGGCATAATTTAGAAAACAGATATTACTGAGTATTTTTAAAATATACTATAAAGGTAGTCAGATACTTTTGGTTGTCTATAGTATACCTTTGCACAGTACTTACATTGTATGAAAAACAAAAGAATTACAAATTGTTGCATTTAGTATCGAACTTAGATAATATATATCTCAATATCATTGAATATACAATAGATACTTAAGGTTCTTCATCTTTTCAAAAACTGCATACAGTAGTATTTTGCTAAATACCATTTTTATTTTGATGGAACCATGAGAAAGATTAAGTACACTGTGTGTCTCTCTGCATGAGAACTTCAGACAACTTTAGTGATTTTTTTTTTACTTCAGAGTAAAGCTTGGTACTTGGATTGCACAATTATTAAGTGATTAAAATGACAACACTTAATTAATACACTTTTCATAAGCACATCTTACTGCTTTAATTTTTGCCTGTCCTAACGTTAAAATGAAAATAATTTTCTGTCATTAGGATTGAAGCTAATATTGACTTCATGAAATTATATATTCACACCAAATAAAACAATAATATAATTTAATACTCAAGCTTAATGGGTGTATAAACTACTCAAACAGAATCATGCCAAGATAATTTAACTGTATGAATCAAATTTTGCTTTAAAACAAGTTATGCATTAAATTTGTACATTTTATTGATTTGTTTTAGAATTAGATATAAATTAATTTAGTATTACCACAAAAATATAAAGGAACATAGATATAGGCAATGATGTTTTCTTTCCCAAATCAATTTTATTTTAGAAAAACTAGTTTAATTTAGTTTTCTTTTTAAAAATATAAAAAAAAACCCTAAAGCCGTAGGAATTGCGTTTGAGTTATTATGTTCTAAAATTATTGATTGCTACAGAAATATGTATTGAATATTCTTGCTTGCTTGCTGTTTCCTTTCTTTCTTTGAGACAAGGTCTGGTGATGTGGAATGTCCAGCACTGAACTTGCTCCTATAGCCCAGGTGGGCCTCAAACTCTCAGCAATCCTCAGCCTCAGCCTGGGAGTTCTGGGATTACACGTGTGCCCTGTGACACCTGGCTTGAATACATGAATATTATACAGTAGAAAATGCAAAGCAAACTGCAAATGAGTTTTAATGAAATATGTTTGACTTCTGAAATTGCAGTTCGGTAAGGTAACAAATTGTCTTGTTTTAAAATTTATATTCAAAATCCTTTCAAGAGTACAAATAGAAAAATTGTGCAGATTCTTAACCATGGCTTGCTTTGGAATCCTCTAGGGCACACTTTGATGATCTTATTATTTCTTGTTTTGCCCTCCTATACTCCCTGAACTTAATATGAATCATTCACTTTAAATTTCTCATAGGATTTACTCACAAAGAACTCGTGAGATCTTTTCTTCTCATTTTATCTGGCTTGTTTTTGTTTTGTGCTGGGGATTGAACTTGGGTTCTTGCCCGTTCCAGCTGGTACTTATGCTGCTGAGGTATCTTCCCAGCCCTTTTCTTCTCCTACCACTGTTGTCACCAGGTCTAGCGTCCAGTGGCTCCTGCGCCTGCTGTGTTCCATGCTCATTGCTGTTTCTCTGCTCCCAAAGATTGCTCCATCTTCTCATTCAAGGCACGTTCTCAGCATTCCCCAGAGAGACCTACGCAACCTGTCTTCTTGTGTTGCATTTTTGTAGCTATTTGATTGGAAGAACAACTTGGTAAAATATTAAGTAGCAATTTATTTATTATACCAAAAGGCTTAGCCTACCCAAGGATGTAGCTCAGCATAACAAGCACATGCCTGGCAAGCTTGAAGTGCCAAGTTCAGTTCCACTACCCCCTGCCAAGGAAAAAGAAAAAATCAGGTAAAAGTCTTAGCCTAAAAATTTCACCACTATATTCATGTACTGAGCAATGACATAGAACTATCTTTATTCATTCTCTAATAAATAAATTAATCATTTTTCCTAATTGCCAGAATAACTTTTCTTTTTATTTTTTTTTTAAATTTTATTTATTATTTTTATGTGTGT
>NW_004524694.1:8447238-8472618 GCF_000260255.1 Octodon degus | reverse complement strand
GGACCTGGGCTAGGACTGGGTCTGGGGGCTCCCGGAACTCGGCAGAGAATCCTACTTGGAGGGCGGGGTGGGGGAGGCACTGCGGAGTGGTGGGGGGTGGCCCGAGGGGCTGGGAGAGGGTCCGGCCCACGCTGTGCCTGGGCTGGGACTGGTCCCGTCGGCGCATGGTAGCAGGAAACTCTCCGCACACTCACCAGACCTGGGCTAGGACTCTAAGCTTGTTTTAAGTAGGTGCTTTAGACCACTGAGTCATCTCACCAGCCCCATAACTTTTCTTTTAATTTAGAAATCAATATGTTTATTAACAACCACCACAGGGATCTGACGAGAAGCAATTGTTCTTTGTATGTAGCATGTTCTTCTTGCCATGATAGTTTGTTCTTCATAAAATATCATAAAAATATAAAGCCATCATAGAGTAGTTAACAACTCTAAACTTCTTTCCATTAACATCATTTTAAAATAAATCCAAGTGCCAGTTTGTTTTGCAATAACTTTGTATTTTGTTATATACCTATATTACAATATTTTGCAACTTCCAAATGGTGAATATTTGGGTTATTTATAGTTTGAGGCCGTTACAAATAAAGCTTCTATAAAAATTAACTTGCCTTCACACCACATAGACCCCCACTTATATTGAAATGTAAATCTTTGGGGGTGTCTAGTAGTGTATATTTAATTTTAAGCAAACCATTACATAGCTTTCAAATGTGAGTCTTTTGCTTTGTAATACATGCATCAATACTGGAGAGTTTCACTCATTTAATACTTAACCTTGTGTTTATCATCATTTTTGATTAATAGTGATTCAAAGTATCATTCAAATTTTTATTGTTTCTCCTCCAAAGATTAATGATATTGATCTATTTTTTTCTGTGCCACAATGGGTGCTAATTATAGACCCAAGAGGCTGTAAATTATGGCTACCTCTTGGAAAATCCAGGCTTTTCTACTATTCTAGTAGTGGCATCTTGGTACTGTTTTTTTCTAAAATGGCCTCTAGTGCTTCTCCCTTCTGGGAGCTTGTTGGATTGTGGAAATGCTGTCGCTGACTTGCTGTTAAGTAGGGTCAGGCTGAGTAGGTGGATCTCAGAGGCACAGTGCACCTTGCCAGATCCTGCCTCCATTAGCTCTGCATCCTGGCCACTGGGCAAGCAGCAGCTTCTCCACCATTAACACCACCGTGCCATATTCTCTTTCTGGCCAGCTGACCATGGATGACATGTGAGCTAAAGTAGACCCTTCTCTTTTAACTTTGGGGTTTGATACTTTTTCATAGTAATGGGAAAGTGACTAAAACAGATTCGGGTATCCGAATTGCTCACTGGATGTGACTATGTGGTTTAGATGACTTGTGAACTGGTTCAGGGGAAGAATCTAGAAAATTTTGGAGATGCATTTTAGAGATGAGGCCCTAAAACCCCATGGAGTAAAACTGATAGGAAACTCTGGTTGAAGCTCAGAGGACTAGAATGCTGATTAAGAAGAGGGACAGATGGTAAAATTTACACTCAGGAAATTTCCTTTGGGAGGAAGGATTCCACTGCCAGTTGGATTCTAGGACATATGTTTTATACACAGTCAGAAAATTGGTGTGCATTTAGTCCAAGACTCTGTAGGAGACTGAGGTTGAAGGCAGAAAATTAATCAGCCTGGCATTGATAATTTTAATACAGCCTAATTTTCAGGTTATAGCTTTTTTTTGGGGACAGGGTCTATGGGGCCTACAAGGTCTCAATATGTAGATCAGACTTGTAGTAATCCTCCTGTTTACAGCCTCCCAAGAGCTGGGATTACAGGAACGCACCACCATGCCCACTCTCAATCACTGTCTCAGCACACCCTAGGGGTGGGGCTGGCACAGCAGGTCCAAGGATCAAACTCCTGGCCCCTGAGTCTGCCTAAGCAGGCGCTTTAATCCACTGAGCTATTTGGCCAGCCCCAGGTTGCAGCCTTGATACATGCTGTTTTTAGCCAAGTTTACACTGAAAATCAGGAGCAAAAGCTGTCACTTGAAAAGTTTTTATTTTCCTCCAAAAGGAGACACCAAAAAAGTTGAAGTAAGGGAAAAAAAAAATGTTGTTGAAAATATTGGTAGAAACCAAATATTTTACAGCAGCATAATAGAAAACCTGCTTTTGAGGGCATGTGGGGAACCAGAAAAACAGCAACCTTTACAGACTCCAAATTGCAAAAATGGAAGAATTTTCTTTGAGAAAAACGTTGAATGGCTGCTTAGTGAGTTTGTTCCCTAGGGGTTTCCATCGTTGTACTCACCTATACACTTACTCAAAGATATCTGCAGCCATAATCCAAAGGGGTCTGGCCACTGCTTGGTCTGGCAGCTGATTTTGGCATAACCTGTGCAGTGCAGGTTTTGCAGACTGGCAGAAGTTAAGAGTTGTGTGGTCGGGCTGGGGAGATGGCTCAGTGGAATAAGCGCTTCCCCGGCAAGCGCAAGGACCTGAGTTCAATCCCCCGTTCTGCAAAAACAAACAAACAAACAAACAAACAAACAAACAGAAAGAGTTGTGTGGCCATCAAAGATTCTGCCCTGATTTCAGAAGGAGTGGGAGGCTAGACATTGTGCCCCTAGAAGGAGATGGTGTGAAGTTCTGAGAATGAACACAAGTATCTGTTTGAGACACAAGGAGATTGGAGAAGCTAGGAACGTGGAAGGCTGAGGAAAGCTTCACGTGGTAAGCAAATCCAGCCCAAAGCAGAAGCCATGAAAGCTGCAACCATGGACGTTATGGGTGTAGGGCTATGCTTGGTATTTGGAGTTTGTATCTCGTAATAGCTTAGCCTGCATTCTCACATGAAGCTACATGATTTTTCTTTGCTGGATTTTAGTCTTCCTTTGGTCCAATTTGATTTATATTACCAGATTCTTTCTCTTTAAAATGGGAATTTTTATCTTGCACCAATCTACATCATATGACAATGTTCATAAGTGAAAATCAGACCCACATGTGCAAACATAATATTGTCTTCCTAGCATAAGAAACTGAAAGAAGAAAGAATGTGAATGTCACAATAGATGCTGTGAAAGGGAAATAATCTGTTCAAAGGGAAAGAAAAACTGGGATGAAGAAAAGGACTAAAGAAAGAGAGGAGGGAAAAAACATATTTAGGCATATACACATTTGGACAATTGTATTGCTAATTTCTGCCACAGATTTATCTTTTTATAGCTGTGCAATACTCTATTATGTAAAAATACCACATCTTTTTATCCATTCCTCAGATGCTAGGCATTTGGGTTGTTTAAATAACTAATGTGATGACAACATGATACAATAAAGCAACCAGTGTTAAATTCCTATTGTTTTGTGTAGGGAAATTGTGTACTGTTTCTATTTTTAAAATATTTTTTATTATTTTAAAAAATTTAAAATATTCTTGTGGATTCTGTGAAAAAGGGATTCAATTTGATCTGACTTTTCCTATGACATAGAAAATTTAATCAGGAAAATGTTTCAGAAAGACTCACTTTTTGTTCTTTTATTTCACAGTGTAATACTAGCGGTAAAGCAGGAACAGCACTGTTTTCTGAGTTCCTATTATATATAGTTCATTATCTATCAGCTCTTTTCAAATATCTTGCCAATTATAATAGACAAAATTTCAAGTGAAGAATTCAGTGGATAAAAATGGAAGGAGTTTAAGTTCTTTTCATTGGCAGATTTATTTTGGTTTGCCTATTTCTTTTTCTTTCTTTTTTTTTTTGCCTATTTCTAAAAGAATAATAATTTGAGATGGACTATGCTAAATGCCTGAAGTCCTCTTCTTTTTTCTTTGTCCTTTCTCTTCCTTTTCTATTTCTCCATGTCTTTCCAAGGAAAGAAAACATTACCATTAAAACTCATCTGTTAGGTACATTTTTTCACATATATAATTACATATATATATATATATATATATATATATATATATGGATAAGAAACTATAGTAGCAAAAAGTAAAAGAGAATTTCTGAAGGTTAGACATAAAATATATGACAATGTAAGTAAAGAGCTAATTTAAAAACTCTGGGAACTCTATACTCAACTTCAGAATGAAAACAGAACACATTTGTGTGAGATGACACTTATATACAATGTTTTATAGATATGAACCGTAATTTTACCCAAACAGATTAATTATCTTTTTTCTCACAACTCTTCTTACCTCATTCCAAAACATAAACTACATAAACTATACACTAAAAATAAAGAGGAAAAACAATATTGAAAGATACATAATCCTATATTATGAAATGATGATCATAATAAGGAAACTTATTTACTAAAGAATGTGAATAACTTAGTATTCTAAACAATGATATTGACAATTATGCTTAATGTTCTCATGTCCCCTGAACATTTTGAACATGTAAATGATCACTACAATATTTCAATTAAGACAACAATCCCAGAGATCTCTGTGTGTACTGGGAAACTAGTGTTTGTCCATCAGATGATCATTTAGAACAATCCTGCTTTGCAAAAGTCAACTATTACCACTTTTCATAGGCCTAATCTTAAACCCTGCCTTAACCATTTACCAATAAAATTATTTAAATACAGGGTGACCAAAAATTGCATACTTGGTTAATTTTTATAAAATAATATAAAAGGAAATATACACATGAGAATTTTACTAAATTTATTCAATACAAGAATCAACTGGTTAGGACCGACCAGGTAGCTCAGTGGACTAAAGCACCTGCTTACGGCAGGCACAACAGCTGAGGTTTGATCCTGGGCATGAGGGCTGGCAACATTCCCCAGGGCATGCTGAGACAGTCACTGAGACTGTGCATGGTGGCACGGTCCTGTCATCCCAGCGCTTGGGAGGCTGAAAACAGGAGGATCACTAAGAGTCAGATCTCTGTAGTGAGACCCTGTAAGAAACTGTACTAAAATACATTTAAAAAAAAAAGAATCAATCGGTTGAAATGACACCTGCCCAAGTGATGCACAGAAAATAAGTGTGCAAACAGACCTGCTGCCCCCTGATGCTCCGAGCACACTGTCAAGTGTTAAAAAATTCACTTCCTAGTCTTGGGCTGAGGAGGTAGCTCAGCAGTCTAAGCACCAGCCTGGCAAACCCAAGGACCAGGGTTGAATCCCTACTACCGCATGCTTTGCAGTCCCCGCACCCAGCACCTTGCTGGCCCCCGAAACTGGGCATGGTGGAGCACACCTGTAATCCCAGTGCTTGGGTGACTGAGACAGGAGGATCACTATAAGTCTGAGCTGTGTAATGAGACCCTGTACCAAATACATTTTTTAATTAAAAATTCATTTCCTAGCCTTAAGTCTCAATCACCCTATTAGTGACTTAGTGGTTTTTGCAAAGCTATGGGAATAAGGGATGCTATAAAGTGTGGGAACTACACACCATGCTTTACAAGTACGAGAGACAGGTTCAGCATGATAAGAAAATACATTTTTGAAATACAAAAAGAAATTAAGATGTGGTGATTGGGGAGATGGCTCAGTGGAATAAGCACTTCCCCGGCAAGTGCAAGCACCTGCATTCAATCCCCACTTCTGCAAAACAAACAAACAACAAAACCTAGCATGACAATTTACCAGGCAAGGGAAGAGATATACTATGTCACAAATTCTATAATGTGAAGTCAAGCTTTGATCAAAAATGTTCTTCACATGCAAAGAAAAAACAAATTTCAATATTGGTAATAATAAAATTGTAAGAAACAAAATGTATACAGATTTTATATTTTATTTCTCTAAATTTATGCATGAACAGAAAGAAGCTTTTTCACTTTGCGATAACAACTTTTGAATTCACAGAAAAATAGATAACTCTACCTTAGGTGTTTTCCTGTTCTGGTACACAGAGCCCAACAGGAATAATTTAAAAGAAGAGTGGTTTATTGGGCTCTCAGCCTCCACTGGGCCCAGTGCAAAGGCGGCTGACTCAGAGGCAGGCCAGGAGAAAGAGTGCTCTCTTGTGACCCTCACCCCACTGCGCTTTCTAATGATGTATTCATCTACCAAACTTATCTGTGGTCACGTCCCATGATCCAGTCACCTTCCAAACACATAGGACTTTTCAGCAACATGTTAAGCCATAAACATTCCTAATAAGTATTAGAATCACTTTTGCAGAGTAAGCGTTCATCTACATTTTCCCACCCATCTCAGACTCCTATTCTTATCCTCTTTCTTTTATGTTCTGGTATATTTGGCTTTTTTCATCTACAAAAATGTATGCATATGTCATTTTGCTAAGTTAACATTTCAAGTAAATTAACTGAAGAAAAGTATGAGAGGGGAAATAAAATTGTGGAGGGTGCTATACAAGTATGTGGGTACAATCAGGGGTCATGAACTCTCAAAAAAGATGGCAGCTTACTGATCTGCCCCAGGAATCGAAGATCTGATCAGCCCGAGGGATTGACACTGGTGATATGTCCACTTGATTTGATTAAGAAACTCCTAGCAGTTTAGTAAAGTTCTGGATGTGTCTGCCGATGAGTGATTTGAAGGCCAGTGCAGAGTGGAGAAGTCTCACCCTGGATATAGGACACTTGTAACTTGGATGGAATGAAAAAGGGAAACAGGAATTAAGCACTTCCTTTACTTACAGGTGCTTTGATCTTCAGAGTTGGGTCTGAATAGTGATCTCCAGCTGCGTCCGTCTTCTAGCACAAGGCTTGAGCTTCCAGTGCAGATACGCTGGCTTTCTGACACCAACTGGCACCTGTGACTACCGTGGGCTTCCTTGCCTCCAGCTGCCACCGGCCTCCTAAGTGCTCTAGAGGCAGAAGACCATTCTGGACTCTCCTGCTTCTGATCCTGTGAGGCCACCCATAAATCCCTTTGCCCAATTACACACACCCTGGAGATGTTCCTCTAGGACACCCCAGCTAACACAGTCTGCCTAATGTTGAGAGGATATCTACTAGAATTTAGGCAGTAGAGGTTAGAAGATCACGCTTTCAACAATGATTTTCAATAGTACAGTTGCTGGTCTGAGTGTTTAAGGGCATAACTGAGGAATGGGTAGTTCACAGGGCAATCTTAGGGAAAGCAATGGGGAAGGAATGGCTGGCGTTCTACATGAGTGAGCCTTAGAGATAGACAGCCTACTCCTGGTGACAACTGGCAGCAATGCAGTTATAATGGCAGTGCTCAAAAAGTGGAGTTAGACACATGACAGAGAGCATGACAGTCACAAAGAGACATAGTGTCTAGAAGAACCGAAGTCACTTCTTCTGAATATCTAGAAGATGTAGAGGACCTTAAGGGTGTTAAGGGACAGGATTCAGCAAAGCGATGGAGAAGAAGGAAATGTCTTCTCTACTCCCAAGACCAAAATTTGGAGAGTAAGCCTGAAAGATGTCACTGGCAGAAAATTGTAGGGGCAGAGACCTTTGAGGTGCTAACTTGATGTTTAATGTTTTACTAGGTATTTTATTACAAATGATAATATTTCAGCTAAAGGCCTGCTTAAGTCACTTATAACCAGGATGAGCGTCCCATATAAGTCAACCCTTCTCCCCAAGCCATGAGTTAGGATTTGCAGATGAGTACTTTAAAAATACAGTTGCAAATAGGTAAGAGCTATTACCAAGATGGAATGACTAATGTATGAGGATGTCTTGCTATTCAAATAAAATATCCTGATTTTAATGTGACCCTATACAGTATCACATTCTAAGAGGGTAAAGATCCTTTGCATTGGACTTTAGAAAATTCAAGTGTTCTAGGTTGAAAAGACAATGTTTATTTTTTTTAATTAATTAATTTATTTTTTATTGACAGTTATTTTTATTTTAAAGAAAGAAAAAAAACAGTGGTACAAAATCTCAAAACAAGCTTTTAGAAGAGTAACAATAGTTAGTACATTGTGTATTGTTATTGCCAAAGTAGTTTCTCATATTACAAGATATAGGCAAGAAATAATAATCAAATAACATAGGTACAAACCTCTTTTTTTTAAGTCAACAGAAAATGGAAATATATTTTTTAAAGTTTCTAATACTAGGAGAAGATATCATACAATGTCTTTTTAAATAAATTGTAAGTCAAAGATAGAACGAAAATTAAGATTAAGCAATATTCAGAAAATTAAATGTTTCAAAACAATTGAACTAAAAAAGTTTTCATGATAGCAAAGAAGTACTAAGAGTAAAACATAAGATAAATACTGGAATGGCAAATAAATGACCAGCACTTCTAACAGTTTGAGGATAGGATATTGCAAAAGTTCTAATGTGTTGTGGACATGCATAATGACCGTGGCAGTTACTGGTGGCTAGGTGTCACTTGTGGAAGTGAGCTACAATTATTTCTTTGAAATCCACCCTGTAGACTCAAGTGGAATCATGACCCATAGGGTGGAAGAGAAGTCCATTTGTAGAGTGTGCTGATGAAACTATTCTGCTGCTGAATACAAAAGAATAACTGAAAGATTACTACTGTATACCTCTAATTCTCCTCTGTGACAATGTTTACTTTGAGTGAGAGGCAAAAATTCAAAAGAATAAAAATATGGAAACATAAATCAAAAAATGAGAAGACAACCTTAACCCACAAGGTGTAGTAGGGATTATTTCACAATAAGTACATATACATTTTTCTTCTTGATATAACTCACCTGGAGTACAACTAAAAAAATTCATAGAATTTCTCTGGCAGTTTTAAATATTTATCTTCCAAATTTATAAGGAGTGTGAACAATGAAACATGTTTAAGGGCAAAATGCGTAAGAATGTAAATTACTATTAGATGCTACAAATTTAAGTGTTGAGATATAATTTATTTTTATTTATATATTTTATTTTTTTTTTGGCAGCACCGGGGATTGAACTCAGGCCCTTGCACTAGCCAGGGAAGTGCTTACTCCACTGAGCCATCTCCGTGACCCGTTTAGACATAATATAAAAATGTTGTGAAAGACAGCTTGTGCTCTTATGCTAAGGATGAGAAAGAGTAGGGAACTATGAGTGGGTCTGCCTCGTACTCCACGCTGGGCTCTCTTGTGGTCAATTAAGTTAAGATTCCCATATACACTTGTAATTCAGTGAATTAATCACATTTTTTTTTGTCCTTTGTAAATAAATATTTTCTTCTTTCAAGTAATTCCTTCAAGTTTTGCACCAATCATTGGAAAAAACTACACAGCATGGCTTCTTATATGGTTGTTAAAGACTTCAAAATTTAAATATTAATAAAACTGAATTCTTTGCCATAAAATCTGGCAAATTTATTTGTGCAGAATACCTCAAGTGGTGAAACAAGCACACACATGAAGTGGCTTCAGAGAACACATGAGTTTTGTTCTATTTTGGATGGATGAGCTATCTTTTTGTGACAGAAATTAAGGTCTAAAGCCCTGTGGATTCATATAAAAAGAGCCAGGCTTTGAATTTGATTTTGAGAGAAAATTAGTAGGTCATGTATTTTCCTAAGTATAGAATGACACAAATTTGAACATTACGCCTTTTCATTAAATAAGACAAAAAAGTAGCTATAATTTATTACTAAATTGTATATTTTAAAATGTCCTATAAAATAAGCTTTTAAATATGAAATATAATTGTTTCATTTTGGCATAAGAGGAAGCTGAAGATTCAACTCAAGTCTCTTTGTGCAGTTATTCCTTTAGAAAATTTATAAATTAGTAGCAGTATAACTAAGGCTATGAAATGTATTGAGTTACAAGATTTCAAATTCACAAAAAACAATTTTTTTTTTGTTTTGGGTTTGTTAGTAACCTTTTTTATACTGTCTCAGGAAATATGTATTTATCTCAATTATTTTAAAATTTCAAATTAGTAAAATATAAATTGAAGTCCAAAATCTACAACTTACAGATTGGTAATATAAATAACACATTGCATTATTAAATATTTTATACTTTTATATAGTCTGTCAAATATTCAGCTTATTCATTTTGCTCTCCATAAAAGATGTATATGCTGTCTGTATTATTTTTGTCACATTACAAAAAAAAATCCTTTATCCAAATTTAATGTAGCATTATATACTGTATTTTAGATTTTTCTTTTGGGGAGGGGTCAGCTCAGCCTGCCCTGAGGGTGGGGCTGTTGTGGCATGTGGTGCTGGGGATTGAACCACGGTCTCCTGGGCCTACCTAAGCTTGCCTAAGCAGGTGCTTTAGACCACTGAGTTATCTTGCTGGTCCCATGTATTTTAGGTTTTGAAAATTAGACATTTTTTAAAGAATTAACTGCTTAAGAGGCTGGTGAGATAGCTCAGCGGACTAAAGCACCAGCTTAGGCAAGCACAGGGACTGCGGTTCAATTCCCGGTACATATACTGCTGTGGCCCCATCCCCAGGGCCGGCTGAGCAAGCCAACGTCTGGCCATAGCGGTGCATGCCTGTAATACCAGTGCTGGGGAGGCTGAAAGCAGGAGGATCAACATGACTCCAAGCTGTGTAGTGAAACCCTACAACAACCAAATAGATTAAAAAAAAAAAAGAAATAACTGGTCAAAATGATAAATCCACTAGCAATAATACCATCATGAGTATCTATATATGTTTCCCTGTTAGGAGATTCTTACACATTTTGTATCAAGTCTGTTCCAAGTGCTCTGAACTTGCACCTTTACTATTTTGAATGTGCTGGGGGCTACTCCTAAGGTGGTAAGCTGATGCCCACCTCAGTTCATGCATGGAAACCTTACCCCCCCACCCCACATGCAGTAGCACTAAGCCTTCTGCCTCCAGGATGCCGTTACAGTGTGATGGCTGTCTTCATGAGTAGGATTAGAAAGCTAAAGGAGTCTGCCTGAAGCATCCACCCTCACTTTCACCTGGAGAGTGCCCCGACAACATGACATTTTTGCATTTGTGTGTGTGGAGCTAAGAGTTGAGCCCAGGGCCCTGTCACTGATGTGCATTCCTTGCCCTTTTAAAATTCTTTTAAAATTCTGAGTCAGAATCTTGCTAGGCTAAAAGAAGTAATGCTTTTGATGCAAAGAATCAACTCTCCTTGAACACATCTGCCATTGAGTTCTTCCCAGATTTCCTCATCTCTAGAACTCTAAGAAATAAATTTCTGTTATTCACAAGTCACCCAGTTTGGCAGGGTGTGTTGGCACATGCCTGCAATCCCAGCACTCTGGAAGCTGAGGCAGGGGGATCTCTATTGAGTTCGAGGCCAGATTGGTAATGAACTCAAGATAAACCTCAACTACATAGAGAGACTCTGCTTCAAAAAACTGGCTTATGCAATTTTGTTATAGCAGCAGGAATGGACTGCCATGATTACTGTATGTTTCTATAGCCCTTCCATTGTACATGAGTCAATGGATATATACCAAGGACAGGAAATTAGGCAGTATTACAGAACATGTAGCTTTATGTATCCACATTTGTTTGCACAGTGTAACCTGAATATGTTATAATTTGGAAAAGTAAACTATATGTTTGGCTTAAATTTAAAAGCTACTACTACCCATAGAATATTCTTTACCAATCAATGCATATTTGCATTGGATACCTCCAATTCCAAGCACGGTGCTCATTGTTGAAATATCTCTGGAATAACCATTCATTGCAATATAATGTAGAAGGCCTATCTAATCAAATATTTCAAATTTAAAAATAGTTTTTTCATGCTGGCTACTACCCCTTCAAATCCCTGATAATGTTGGTGGCGGATGGGATTGTGAAATTGTGGATGCTTTTAGAAAAACATGTGAATGAAAATGAATCCAGAGGACCAGTGAAAAGGGCAGGCCAAATAGTTCAGCAGATTAAAGCGACTGCAAGCAAACTCAGGGGCTGGGGGTTTGATCCCTGGGCCTGCTGTGCCAGCTCAGCCCCTGGGGCAGGCTAAAATAGCAATTGAGACTGGGCATGGAGGCATGCACCTGTAATCCCAGCTCTTGGGAAACTGTAAACAGGCAGATCACTATGACTCTGATCTAGTAATGAGACCCTAAACACCCTGTAGACACTTCCCTAAAATACAAAAACACAGAAACAAAACAACAACAAAAAACAAAGGTCCAGTGAGATAGCTCAGCAGACTAAGCACTTGCTTTAGCAAGCACAGGGACTAGGGTTTGATCCTTGGTCCTACATACTAGGCTAGTCCTGTCCCCAGAGACATGTTGAGCCAGAAACTGAGTCCAGGCATGGTGGTGCAGGCCTGTAATTCCAGCACTGAGGAGGCTGATGACAAGAGGATAACCACAAGTCCGGGCTGGGTAGTGAGACTTGGTACCAAATAAATAAAATGAAAAAGGAAAATGAAAGCAAGTGTTCAAATGAACATGTTGAGCCATTTCTATCATGTATTCCAGTGTCATGCAGAAAATTTTGAAGAATAAAGAAATATGGAAAGTACAATTTTTCATATTTTCAAAAAGTAAATTATAATCATTTAAATATACAAAATAGCAAATTACGTAATTTTCCCCATTATACGGTGCCTCTTCTCAGCCCCATACGAGGTCCACAACTCTACAAAAGGCCTTCCCACTGCCCTTTGTGCTCTGACCTTAAAATTTCTGGATGAGTTTTACAATTATGTTATTTAACCAGGTTATCTTTTCTTGTACAACAAAACACAAAATCCAGTGTCCCCGAGAGGAATGCTAGGACTCCTGAAGTGGTACAATTACAGGAACAATCTCTGCTTTCTGCCCAGTCGCAGACCTGCATTGCTGGCCAGTTCGAGTGCATCCGCAGTCATCTTATCCTCCTCAGAGGTCACTTGACGTCTGCTTGGCCCTCGTCAGTCCAGAATGTTCCCTTGAACATCAGATTCTTAACTAAGAATTTCACATTTTGGTTTAACCAAAAGTCTCCTTCTGTAACCCAAAGAATATACCCTGACAATATGTTCATTTCTAATCTATATATCCTCTGAACTCTTTGGAGTATTGTATCTGATGGGTCCGGCCCATGTGGAAACTGGCTGAATCACCCTGGCGTCTCCGGAAGGTGGCAATGAGCCAAGATCAACTACCTACCTCTTCTTCTTCCCAGCATTCCCTTCATCTGGCGCGCCAAGATGACCTACCACACTTCCCGGATGATCTCCAATGAGCTCTCACAACGTCATCACCTCACCTGCCAAGGTCCCGCCCCCTTTAGGAGCCTATAAATACAGCTGCCCTCCACTGTGTGGGCCCCGAGGATCCCCGTGTGTCTTTCCCTGCGGTCCTGTAGTGTCTGCCTTAAAACTCTCTTTTATCTTCCTTGTGGCTTTGTTGCACCACCACCATCGACACCACTATCGCTGCTGAGTAAATTCTGTCAATATCATAGGAAATAAAATGTAAGATATATTTCATACCATCTCAGTTATTATGTTAGTAAGCCTTAGTTTAACCTGTACAGTAGAAATTTAAGATTTTTTTTTTCAGAACCATGAATTGAACTCAGACCCTTCTGCTTTCCAGGAAAGCACTTATTCCACTGAGCCATCTCCCCGGCCCACAATTTAAGATTCTTAGAGTCAGAGTCTAGGGTGTGTTATACTCTTATCTAACATACATCCAGAATATTTTATAATCAATATTGAATTGTTCAATAAACATTAATTGATTAATTATCAAGAGTATTTAATGAATAATAGCTTATTCTAAATATACTCTATAAGAATTATGCTTTGTATCTCATAAATCTTAGTTTCTATGTTAAGTTTTGAACACTTTGCATAGTAAAAAAAGTGTTATGTTACTACTCTTATACAATTAATTACTCAAGATTAGACCCGATATATATTAGCCTTTGCTTGGTGCACATATTTAAACCTGCTTAGGAAAAGGGCAAAGCATCAATTAGCAGAGGGCTGCACAGCTTGTAAAATATTTTTAAAAAGCTGCTGGGAGCTTCAGCCTCCATAAAGAAAATGGATTCAATGTTAATGAAGCCATTCCTAAGAAAGGCCTAGGGAATGGAACAGAGAAAAAAAGCACAGGAAGAAAAAAAAAGGGTATGACTTGCCAAATTAGTAACTTAATCACTTGGGTAGGCACCTAATCTCTCATTGGACCAGAAATACCACGGAGTGGGACAAAGCTTAGGCAAAAATAGAATTCTATAATCTCTTTTCCTTCTCTTTAGAAGAAAAGACAACCAAAGTAAAAAACCTAATAAGAATTCACCTAAGACACTTTATCATTCAATATGGTGCATTTAATAGAAAATGCTGTCTGCACAAGCTCTAGGCTATATCATTAGGTTATATATCTAAGTCAAGCCTTACAGCCCAAAGGAAATACTGGAGGCAAATTTAAAGAGCTCTAAGCAAACATTCAGATAACTCAGAGCAACACCAGGCACCAGTGTGAAGTTATTACAATGTGGGAAGTCATTTTGATAGATTTGTTTAACACTTACATATGATTTTTGGAGGGAGTAGATTGCAGGGTTTTCAGAACCTGGAAAACTAAGATCAAATAAAGTAGTAAATCAGCCATAATAATGTATATTATGGAAAGATTTGAGTGGCTGATTTGGGCTAGTGCTTAATATAAGGATGACTTGCAATTTTTAAAAAATAGCTTGTTAATAGGACAATAGCTTTCTGTGTTCCTTGGTGCATGGCCAGTCACCTGAAGAGGAAACAAGATTCCAGTGTAATGCCAGGAGGTCACCCTAACCAACCCCCGCTGAGGAGAACATCTGGATTATGCTTATCACACTTCGACGCACTTCACATGGAGTTAGGCTCTTATGGCTAATGGTGTTTGAGGTTAAATAACATGTACTATTATGAATATTATTAATAAAGGATTTACTGAGAAACCAGTGTATATTTTCTAGATATATCTTTAATTCTTATTAATTCGTTTAATCTTAGATATAAATATTTGTCTATTCATTTCATAAATTAGTACATTGAAATGGAGAAAACTTAAAAAGTTTTGCCAAGGTCATAAGGCCAGTAAGAGATATACAATGATATAACAAGCTTATTATAAAATGCCATTTATTATATGAATAATAGAGAGAGAGAGAGAGAGAGAGAGAGAGAGAGAGAGAAAGAGAGAGCTGAGTTAAACAATTAGGATTGATTTAATAAAATACCATTAAAGAGGTGGCTTAATCATCCCAATCGAAGCCAAGTCCATGGCCAAGGTTCTAGAATGTCCAATGATTCATGTAGGCAATTTCAGGTTTGCCAATGTCCCTCTCCTCATTGTGTCATCAATGAGAGGAAACTTGAGAGTAGAGAGCTTTCTCATATTTCTTTTTCTTTTTCTTTCTTTAATGTATTTGTTTGCTACAGGGTCTCACTAAACAGCTCAGCTTTATAGTGATCCTCCTGTTATCAGCATCCCCAGTGCTGGAATTATGGGCATATGCCACTATGGCAGGACTCTGTGGCAACATCAGCCTGCCCTGGGAGCAGGGGTGGCACGGCATGTGATGCTAGGGATCAAACCACGGTCCCTGCGCTTGCCTAAGCTTGCCTACGCAGGTGCTTTAGTCCACTGAGCTATCTCGCCAGCCCCTCCTGTTTCTTTTTGTAGGTACACCCAGCCAGTTTGTGAGGGCATTATTCTCATGATGGAATTAGACCTACAGGTTGAACTACCAAAGACCGCCATATTGTGGATTGGACTTGTACATGTGAATTGAGGGAAAATACATACATTCAGCCCACAGTACCAACTGTGATACTGCTTTGCCATGTGTATGTGGTACTGGAAATGAAACACAAGACCTCTTTGCTGAGCTACAGCTCAGCGTAGGCTGCCCACTTGCCGATACCCTCTTTTTATTGCATTTTTTACTTTGAGAGGAGGTCTGCCTAGGTATTTGAATTGCCCACGCTGAGTACAAACTTGTGATACCCTGCTGCAGACCCCCAGAATGCTGGGACCGTGTGTGTGTGCAGCCACCCCAGGTAGACTGTTTAAGAAGCTGTACTGTGTGGTCACTTGTCAGCACTGTAAGCACAAAGTGTTCATGGATATTTTCTTGTTCATTTTGGCTATATCACTGATTATACTGAATACATCTTCTGTTATAAATGGCCCTGAAGCATACAATATAATAGTCTGAGATTAAATGGCTAAAGTTTATAGCCCCTTCTTAGGTAATTTTCAATTGGTGTGCCTTATTTGTTTTTTTGTTGTTATTTTATGTTTTGTACCAGGAATAGAACTCAGGACCTTGCATTTTCCAGGCAGGCACTTGTCCTGCTGAGCTGTATTCTAGGCCCAGTGTGTCCTGTTTGAAGCCAGAATTTTCTTGTTTAAAATTTTTCTTTGCACTTTCTGAAAATGGCCTCTTCTTTTCTCACATTTGCAGATAGTCTTCCTCACTCCCTAAAATATTTATGCTTCTACTCCAAAAGACCTACATTTACATTTTAAAGTAAAAGCTAGTATAATCTGTACATTTTAAATGTATTTTCAAAGTTTTGAAGTTATGTAATAATTACAGCTTCTTTGAATGGCTTCATAAGGGACAAATGAAGAAATACACAATCTCATCATTAATAACTTCCAAAAGACTGACTCCAATATTGTCTTCCCTGTTGTTGCAGAGGCACTCAATGTTGTTGACACGTTCTCATTCTTTATTATTATTTTTTCATAATTTTATTGATAAACAAATAGCAATGAGACAGTTTCAAATCAAATCGCTAGGACAGTTTCAATAATTAACGCACTGCATACATTCTTCTTAGTGGTTAATTGCTGTACAAGATGTGGACCTGAGAGCCTATTTACAAACACCATTGGAACAAATCATTCTATTCATTAAGAGAATGTAACTATATATTTATTCTCACTTTCTCATTTTTGAAAACATTCTGCTTTTGATTCTTTGGTTTTAAGAAACATTAGCTTTCTTACCATATAAGTTTAAAGAAATTTCTCAAGTATCTTCCTTCAGTTTTTTTCCTTCTATCTATAGTTAAGAACAAATATTCACTGTTTTTGTTCATATATATATATATATTATATACAATATATATGTATATTATTTATATTTCCCAGGGAATCTCACTGATTAGCAGCTCTTTATTTAGTACCTTTGTCATTGCTTTTTCTCTTGGAATTCCCCAAGTTCCACCTCTACCGTCCTTCCACAGAATTGCTGTGAGCAGACTCTCCCCAGGGCTTTTCCAGTAGCTGTCTATAGCAGTGGCCTTGTGCTGTGCACTTCCACGTACACAGCAGCTCACAGCATCCAAGTATAAGTTCACAAGTTTATAGGTGAGAAGTGTGGTTCCATGAATTCCATTTTCTTCTCAGTATACAATAAATGAAAACATTGTTCTGTTCCACTGAGAAGCTTGAATTAGAAGTTATTTTTTCTGGAGGCTCACTTAGCTGGCTGGGGGAATCCAGTGTTTGCAGCTGTGGGTCTGAGATCCACTTTCTCTGTTGGCCATTATCCCGGGCCACTCTGAAATCTTCCATTGTCCTTGCCATGTAAATTCACCCACCTTCAACCCAAAATAACACCTGATGTCCTGCTCTTGTTTCAGTCTCTCAATTCTTTTTAATGTGATTCTGAATGAGAAGCTCCGGTGACTTGGCCAAGCCCACCTGCACAATCTACCTTGACTAACTCCAATGTGTCATATGGTATGCCTGATCAAAACAGTAAAATCCTTCATATTCATGTTCACAAAAAACATGCAATAAGTGTACTCTCATGTTAAACAAGACATGCAATTAGTGTACTTTCATGTTTCCAGTAATGCCTAATTCTAGAATTCTGGTGAACTAATGCTTTCCAGATTTGGTGAGTATGAGAAAAATAAATTCTGTAAGAACTTCTAAAATAAGGGCCTGTGCACAAGAGTAATCTTGAGGGCCATGTTTTTCATGAGTTTTCCTTGGTTCTTCACACCCCTGGATCCCTTTTCAAAAGTAATCTCAGGAAGATTTCTCTGACCACTATGACTAAAATCCCCCTTACCAAGTCTCCCACTTTCTCCAATATTTAAGAAATTAATTAATCTAGTTATAGAATATTCAGGGTCCTTAGTTCAATCCCCAGTACTGCAAAAAAAAATTAATTAATTGAGAGGTAATCCTGTATTTATGTATGTGTTTACACATTTATCAGTTTCAATTCACTAGAAGCAGGAACATACTGTGCCTCTCTCTGTAGGGCATGGCGTGGTGGTGAACATCCAATAAAACTATTGCACAAATATGCAATCCCTCCCGGGGCCTGGTGGGTGCGGGACTATAATCCCAGCCATTCAGGAGGTTCAGACAGGAGGGTCCCTAGTGTTGATCACAAAAGTCAGCACAGGGCCAGCTCAAATTGCATAGCAAGACCCTGTCTCAAAAAAACAAAAAAAATGTAACTCCCAATCCTTACATACATGGGAGAACTTTATATCCTGTATCTATGGCAATTTTTAAAATGGCTTTCTGAAGGATTTTTTTTTTTTTTTTTTTTTTTTTTTTTTTTTTTTTTTTTTTTTGGTTCCCCTTAGCATGCCTTAAGTGCAGGTCTGGTGAGGCATGAAGATCTGGGGATCGAACCTCAGAATTCTGAACTTGAGTGCCTTGCTTAAGCAGGCACTTAAACAACTGAGCTAATGGGCAGGGCCCCTTACATGGCTTTCTAGACAAATCTACTTAAGTGTGTATCACCCTCCTACCTAATCTGTCACAGTACAAGTCTGAAATATATCTGTGATCCTTCATCTATGTTATAAGGGTCGCACCAGGCCTCACTCTCTCCAGCCCCAGCCTGCTTGCCAGCAGAAGCGCTGCTCTCTGCAGGGAACTCAGCCCAGTACCAAAACTGTCACGGGCAAGATGGCACCGGAATTCTGCAGGTTCCAGGACTGCTGGGTGCATCTGCAAACACCTGAGAATTTACACCGGATACTTCAAGGCCTCTGCGCACTCAGATGCAGGACAACCAGAGAATTTTAACTACTGGGATCTCCCTGCCTACTGTCCCCTGCTTTCTCTCCAGCCCTTCAATTCATTTGGTGCAGATGGTCTTAGTGTGCTCTCAGACTGCACCAACACAATAAATCCTTGCCCATTTTCTGGTGGTCTCTGCCACTCCCCAAATGTTACATATGTTCTTTGACTTCCTACTTTAATTAGTGATATAATATTTCTCTCATGCCCAACTGAGAAGGATGGAAAAGAAAAAAACGCAATCGGTTAAAAAGATAATCCCATAACCCAAAACCTTACCTCCCATAAATCCAGAGATTTTCCCCTGCACTATTCCCTATTTTTAAAAGTAGTATAAACTATGTAGTAGTAGTTAGACACTCAGAAATTACCTTTAGTTGCAAAATGTTTATAGTGAGTGTAAGTTAAAAGGAAAGCTCAGCAGAAAATTTAAATAAAACTATAGCTAACTACTGTAAAAAAATAAATTTTATTCAACTTCCAGTTAAAGAGCAGATGGTGATTTTGCCTAAGTAATGCCTAATTCTAGAATTCTAGTGAAGTAATGATTTCCAGATTTCGTGAGTATGAGTAAAATAAACTCTGAAAGAACTTCTGAAAATAAGGAAAGTAAACTTAAAATTAATTAGAAAGGATAAATGTATTTATGTATATTCAATATTCATTATATAGTACCAATTTTACAAATTTAAATTAAGTTTTTGTGAAACTATTAACTAGAAACACGCCAGGTATGGTGTGCACACCTGTAAACACCACACTTGGCAGGAAGAGGCAGGAGGATCACTGAAAGTTTGAGGTCATCTTGAGCTACAAAGTGAGCGGAAGGCAAGCCTGGACTAGCAAGACCCTGCCTCAAAAAGACATAACAAACAAACAAAAACAACCTAGGAGCAAGTATGTCTCTGCGTCTACATTTATATCCACCTGTATACCTATATGTTTTCTCAGGCAAAAGAAAAAATATACAGATCTATTCAACTCACTTTTTAAAAATTAATTTCATTGAGAAATAGCAATGAGACAGTTTCAGAACAGGTGAGTAGCACAGTTACAATAATTAATATATTGTATATTATTGTTTTCATAGTAGTTATTCATAGGACAAGATGCAGACATGATGTCTTGTCTAAACACTATTAGTACAAATCTTTCTTCTCACTAAACTAAGAGAAAGTAGCTGTATATCTCTCCTAACTATTTTGTATATATATATTTTTTCACTACAAAATGGTCTTTCATTTATATCCCCCTTTTTTGTTTACCTTTGTCAGAGATGAGGATTCCATTGCCATTCATATATTGTAGGTGCATGAATTCAGCAAAGCAATCCAATATAGTCCAGTAGTCCATAATAATAGTGGGATATCTGCAGAACTGTCAATGTCAGAAGTTGTTGACTTGAGCCTTTTACAGCTCAGCATATTAATATGGCTTTACACCAAGAAGCTACTAGAATTGATACACAAATTCAGTAGCATAGCAGGTTATAAAGTCAATACCCAAAAGTCAATAGCGTTCCTCTACACAGATAGCAAACACACAGAGAGGGAAATTAGAGAAACAATACATTTTATAATAGCATTACAGAAAATGAAATACTTAGGAATTAACCTAACTAAAGAAGTCTAAGATCTATTTAATGAAAATTACAGTACTCTGAAAAAAGAGATCATAGGGGATTTCAGAAAATGGAAAGATATTCCTTGCTCCTGGATAGAAAGAATCAACTCACTTTTTTTTTACATTAACTCTCTCTAAAAGTTAGCAAAACTAAATTTTTGTTTAAATGGAATATGAGTCAAAAGAGCTACTGAAGGGCCAGCCAAATAGCTCAGTGGATTAAACCCCTGCTTAGGCAGACACGGGCTGGGGTTCAATCCTCTGTGTGCCACTCCATCCCCTCCCCTGGGGCGCACTGAGATGGTGACTGAGACTGGGCATGGTGTTGCATGCCTGTAATCCCAGCACTTGGGAGGGTGAAAACAGGAGGATCACTATGAGTCTGATCTATGTAGTGAGACCCTATAGAACCTGTAGACTCTGTATTAAAAAAAAAAAGAGCTATTGATTCACTGCAATTGTACCACTGTATACTTTTTTCCTCTTTTTTATTTCTCTTCATTTAAATTAGATTTTTGAAAGTCAGCAGTTGATATTATTTAGTGTTATTATTAACTAAGACACTTTATAATCCCGCCATTTACTAACCATGCACAGCTTCCCTAAGGCATTAATAAAACATTTTGAAAGAAAAAGAACACAGGACAATGGCTAACCTGAGTGCATGATTCACCTTTACGTTTCAGCTTGAATAAAAATTCAGTCTTGATTTTTTTTTCTGCATAGCCTGAACAAGCAATTTTCTATTGCTAAACTTTGCACTTCACTATGCATTAATGGTTGACTCTTTGTCCCAGGGTAAAAAACGATTACACCTTTTTTATTTGTAGAAAAGCACAATAATTATAGCTAACACTTTTACCATAGGACCCCAGAAGAAATTTTTCATTTTGTTATCAGGGTTCATCTCCCTCATTTGGAGCCCACAGCTTCTAAGTATTCTAAAGAAAACCAATTCCCAAGTTACACTGGTTACATCATAAAAATCACTTTCACAAAGAGCCATATGTTATGGCCCAATGAACAGTTTCATCAACTAGCATACTCTCAGCTGTTCTATAAAGGTTTTATGACTTACTGTTACTCCATTTTTAAGCAAATCCATTAAACAATAATCAGAATAATAATCACACTTGACCCTAAAATTTCAGAAGTAGGAAATATGGAATTCATTTCTGCTGGTTTCTATGTACAGTTAAGAAGTTAAGAAGCACTAATTCAGTTATTCTGCAATTAAAGTGACAATTAGTAAGACTTACAGGAGTGTTTTAGCAAAAACAATAGGTAATTTGACTTTTAAAAATCCTCTGTAGTATTCATTGAGCAGAAATAATTTAGGATCTCTATTTCTATGAAACTCCAAATATTCAAACTCCTAAAATTTCAGTGAGATACAGGCTTTCTAATGGGATTTTAAGTATTGTGTCTCTCTTGGTCTCTTGTTTAGTTTTAATCAACTCAAGGAATATGATTTTTACTGCACAGGGTAGAGCTCTGAGGGCAACAGAGCCAAGATGAAGAGCAACATTCATTCACCACATGTGCTGAGGTTAGGGTCTCACTGCAGAGCTGCTCAGACGGCCAAGACATCGGTGTGCTGCAAGTCAGGGACACTAAGTTGTACAATTTCTCCATGCAACCACACACATGCTTGAGGGCAAGAACTACACACATCTACAAATTCTACTCAGCAGTGGCTTGGGAGGATCCATCCCCACAATGCGAAAAGGGTGATCAAAACAATGAAAGTCTCTCATAAAATTCTTCTCAGTGCTTCAAAATGGATAATTCTTTCTCCTGGGGATTAACATCCTTGAGGCAAAGCATATAAGACTCTGTAATAAGTGAGTGTGAGTGTGATACAGGACTCTTAAAATTTTAATATTCACATTATTAGATGTACAATCTTTACTGTCATTTGTATAAAGTTTCCTAACTGGTAAAAATCAGGATATTGATGTTAACTGTATTGGTAATGTAAAGTAATAGCAACCTAGACTGAAGTAAGGAATGGTCATAAGATCTGCAATTATCACACAAGAAGAAAAGGCCATGTTCCAGCATGAGAAGTGGGAATACCGTAACTATTTCTGGGGAGAATAAGCAAAGAAACAAGCAGAAGGCAGACGCGAGGTGTTGGAGTAGGAAATGCTTTTCTCTGTAGTCTGAAATTTAAGGCGTCAGTTGTTTTAAGGGGATATAGTCTACATATAAATATGAATATTCATATGAACATGAATATTCAGGGAAGGCCAAACTTTAGAAGGCTTGGTGAGGAGAAAAGCCTAACCAAAGTCTAGTCGTGTAAAGTTGCTTGATAAATAATAGACAGCTGTAAAGCACTAGGCTGGAATCGACGAAGCCTAAATGAGGTACTTAGTTGCAAAATTTGGTTGGAATTTTTTTTCATATAAAATTCGTGCCATGAGAATGTAAAAAGGTATCACTGACAAAATGTTTAAAAATTAAGAATGATGATGAGGTTGTCATCCTATCCCATGGTTATTCTGTTATCGGTATGTTAAGAACTAAGCTTCACGTTATTCTTTTTCTTATTTATGTACTTTAGTGGTACCAGGAATCGAACTGCTGACCTTGCATCTGCCAGGCAGGTGCTTGTGCCACTGAGCTATATCCCCAGCCCCCGCCCCTTTTTAAATTTTTATTGTTAGTACAGGCTGTCACTAAGTGATTCAGACTCATAGTGATCCCAGTAGTCCCAGGCTCCCCAGAGCCGTGATTACACACATCCACCACCATGCCTGGTTTCCTGGGTGGCTGGGTGTGCCTGGGATTCCTGAGCCTGCACAGTGTGCCATACCTGGGATCGAACTTGGGTCCTTGTGCTTGCCAGGCGGGTGCTTACACCCTGAGCTTTCTCCCCAGCCCTCTTCCTCTTCATTCTTATGGAACCAATGCTGGCCTTAAGTTGAAAAGATTGCAATAATCAATGGAGAATATTTTCAAAATCCTTTTAAGCCTTTGTTTTAACTGTAGGATGGACTCTGCTTACAAATGATTTCTGCACATCTTCTGAAAGCTGAGACTTTAAGTTCATAAAAATATGAATTATTTAGGGCCGCATGTGAAACATAATATTATATCTGCCATCCTCAAACAATCATGTTTCTCAGCTTCACGTAAAATAGCTTCATATTTAAGAAGTTATCAAAACAACTTGCTAATATTGAGGAAAGACTGGCATTTCCTTTCCTGCATAAATGTTAGCTGTCTGTATGTCTACTCTACCTCTCAATACCTTCAAGAGAAATACATTTTTTTGTTTCCTAACTAGAACATCCACAAACTGCAGTGCTCATGTAATTATAACCTGCTAAGGGAAAGATTACAGATGCAAGAGCTTAACATTTTTAAAAACATTTCAAGAACAGCAGTAAAAGGAGAGAAAAATACATGCAGACTTGTGACCAGGAAGTCTACTAGAAATCCATAGGCCAGGTTGATAAATTTGGTAGTTGAAAATTACTTCTTAGGTAAAATATAGTTCAAAACCAGTACAAAAATAAATATGGCAAATTCAATATTTGAAAATGAATGTTTTCAGGGATGGGGGTTCCATCCCCAATACCCCATGCCTAGCCGTCCCAGTCCCCTGGTGCGCTAAGCCAACAACTGAGTCTGGCATGGTGGCATGCGCCGGTAATCCCAGTGTTGGGGAGGCTGAAAACAGGAGGATCACTATGAGTCCTGGCTGCACAGTGAGACCCTGTACAATAAAGAAAGAAGGAAAGAAAGAAAGAAGGAAAGAAAGAAAGAAAGACAGACATGAATAAGGAATGTTCTTCAGATGAGTGTGATCATTTCACTACTAATGACATAGTTCCAAATACGTTGGTGTAACTTTGCATAATTATGATTAAAAACTTATTTAGAAACTCCTGTGGGCACTAACCATCTCCCAGTGCACCCAGGGGAGGGGGAGCTAGTGCAGCATGTGTTACAGGGGATCTAACCCTGGTCCCTGAGCTTGCCTAAGCATGCATTTAGTCCACTGAGCTATCTCGCTGACCCTAGCATTCCAAAATTTAAAACCAATTGAAATTGGTAAAACATAAAGTTAATCTCCAGAGCAATTGACAGCCAGATCCAACAATTATTAGTTCTAAATAGAAGAATCTACTGGTGATATGCATTTAATTAGAGAACCTGGTCTTTGACGCGTGTTTCTAATGTCTATGTATGTTATAAAAGGCAGTCTGCCTTACCCATAATTCACCAACATAATCTCTGATTTCACTCAAAGTCACACTCTAACTTGATACACAGAATCAATCATCACACTTGTCATATAAAAATGTGTGGGTTGACAGTTGAGTCAAAGCACAGCACCCAGCAACCTATAGTGAGCCTATAAATCATAAAAACTGACACTCAAAAGATGTATAAAAAAGAATGAATAATGGTTAAAATTTAGGAAGATTATAAAAATAATGTATCTAAGGGTTATGGACTTCTTTCTCCTATCCTCAAAAGCCAGTATGTAGGTAAGGCCTATACTCCCTAGAAAATGCAGAAAAACAAACTAAAATGTAGAATGAAGAACTGTGCTTTCCCCTTGACTCATCAAATGTGAGCAAATGGAATACAATACAGACTGCAAATATTTAAGCCCAGGATTTATTACTGGAAGTAGAATCTCTAGTAGACTCTTTGCCTTAAAACTATTATTATTTTTTACTTTTTAAACATTTTTTATTAATTTTATTGAGAAACAAATAGTGAGACAGTTTCAAAACCAATTAGTAGGAAAGTTTCCATAATTAATATATTGCATATTGTTGTCTTTGTAGTAGTTATTCATAGTTCAAGATGCAGGCATGATATTCAGTCCAAACACTCTTAGTATAAATCTTTATTTTCATTGAATTAAGAG
>NW_004524694.1:8429054-8446990 GCF_000260255.1 Octodon degus | reverse complement strand
CCCAGTCTCAATCACCCTTTCAACATGCCCCGGGGCAGGGTTGACAAGGGTGGATGGGGATTGAATCCCAGTCTCTGTGTCTGCTTAGGGAGGTGCTTTAATCCACTGAGCTATCTGACTGGTCCAAAACTACTTATTGTTGGAATTGTCATTTGTGTTATTCTGCAGATTAACTTTATATTTTATCAATTTCAATTTGTTTTCAATTTTTGAATGCTTAGAAAGACTTTGATTCAATTGACTCCTACGATTACTCACAACAACTCATGCTCATTATAAATTTGTAGATCTACCTGGAACAGTCTCCAGTTTTCTGTTGCTTGATTTACTAACAATGATGACATCAATGAACATAGCGCTGTTCATAGAGTTTTCAGGGGCTTAGAGCCTGCTGTCAAAGGACAGTCTAAGGGCCACACACCAAGGTCCACATGCATATGCAGAGTGCCAGCAATTTAATAGGCAGCAATAGCCAGTGAAAAACAAACCTAGAATGGACAGAAATAAAAATTACTCAAGGGCTAAAGTTAAATGCTAAAAATGGAAATTCTGTCTTCTGAGATTTAAAATATGAAACAATGGCATAAAATGTATAAAGTGATTAGTACAACATATACTCATCTACTAGGAGTTTTCAAAGGAATAAAAAAAGCATAATTACCAGTGGAAAGTAATTGAAGAGAAATAAACAGAACAATAATTCTTCATATGTGAAGCCCAAGTTTCTTAGGATGATAAAACATCCAAGGCCTTCGTGAAATTTTGAGGTAGTGTACAGTGAACCTAGGACCCCCCACACACGAGGCAGTGCTGAGCAGCACTCCCAGCCACAACCTTGTGATAATGTAAAGCAGTAAGAATAGAGCTAAGTGTGTAAGGGATGCTAAAGGAAAGATTAATTTTTTTACATGTATTTGGTTGTTGTAGGGTCTCACTATGCAGCTCAGACTCACTATGCAACTTGGCTGATCCTTCTGTTTTTAGCCTCCCCAGCACAGGGATTACAGGTGTCACCACTATGTCTGGACTCTGTGGTTGGCTCAGTCTGCCCTGGGGGGTGGGGCTGGCGTGGCGTGTGGTGCCGGGGATGGAACCTGGGTCCCTGCATTTGCCTAAGCAGGTGATTAGTCTACTGAGCTATCTCGCTGACTCAACATGAAATATTTTAATC
The DNA here is from genome assembly GCF_000260255.1 of Octodon degus. Taxonomy (NCBI): domain Eukaryota; kingdom Metazoa; phylum Chordata; class Mammalia; order Rodentia; family Octodontidae; genus Octodon; species Octodon degus. The sequence goes on along the minus strand of NW_004524694.1, from coordinate 8,445,819 downwards.
AGAGGCATCTGATGAAGGAATTAAATGGTGCAGAGATTTACAACTTCCTGTGGATAATAATATTGAAGCTAGGACTGTACACAGGCAAATTATGACACCAATGCCAAGAAAGCAAAAAGTTGTGCACATTTGTTTGTGAGTGTGTATGTCTACAATATTAAATGCTCACAATTTTAACAACCTTTAATTCCTTTTCTTAGAATATTATGTTTCTCTTTTCTAGTTAAAATAAGTAAAGGAGGAAGACTTATGATATGGGACATCACATTCATCCCGTGAAGTGAACGTGGCCTGCCCAGAAGAACTTATTCTGAATGAAACAAGCCAGGGTTGGTCTAGGAAGTAGGGTGCTCGGATCAGAGCTCCTTTTAGAAACCAGGAGGCAGATGAATTTAAGGACCTGATTGATGCAGAGAAACCAAGAAGCAAAACAATAGTGGGAATTGGAAACACCGTGGGGAAAGATATCAAATAAAGAAAAACCATAACAAACTTCTGGTTATTTCATAATTAATATTTACACATTCACTATACCAAAAGTATTCACTACTTATAGGGCAAAGAGGGACATTGATTTTCAGTACCGGGGATCAAACTGAGGACTTGGGCTTGCCAGGCAGGTGCTTATGCCACCTAGCTAAATCCCAGACCCTTCACTACTTAGAGAAAGCAAATCCAGTGCAGGGTTTATACCTAACATCAAAGAGAATTGCCATGTAAATATTCATGGGAAAACACAGGTGATTGATGATGGAAGATGAAATAAGTAGGTAGCAAATGGAGACGCATAATTGCTATAATGATATTCAATATTTAAGATATATGTGCTGTCATTTATAAATGTTGAACTAGACTTACACTGATGCTGTAAGATCTAAAGATAAGCAAGAGGGACCAAATTCAAAAAAGGAGGAGCAGGAAGAGGGCGAGTTTTAGTGAACTAGTTCATTATTCATTAATAGGCTAAAATCAATAGATAATGTTTGAAGCCATGATATATTCATTTACAATACAACCTGTAGCAGGTTTGTAATGCTTCCCATGGTCAACATGAGGATGATTACTTACAATTTGTATTCCTGCATGTTGCCACTCAGGTTGGACCACAATGGAGACTTCTTGGGGACTCAGAAGGAGGAAGGGAGCGGCAGACACTGTTATGTAGAGTAATGACCCTGGCTCTGCCGGGTCCTTTAACTCTTGGGCCCAGTATGCGTTTCACAGCACACTGGAGTGGCCCAACCTGATGTTTTCAACGTGTTCTCATACACTGCCACCAGTGCTCCTGGATCTCAGCTTGCTCTTCATCTCCCTCTTTCCATACATCTTTCCTTTATGAATCAGTGCGTTGTGAGCCATCAGTTTCAACATCAGATACCAACGCATACCATTATAGGTTGCTTAAGGCATGCAAAAGTTTCATTAGACTACCAGCTTCATTTGGAATCCCATTCTAGCTTGTTCAATGGTGAATTCCTAAATTCTAGAGCAAAAGCACTAGACTGACGTGTGCTTAATAACTATTTACTGATTACATGACTGCAATGCCATTCATATTTTGTAGGTGCATGAATTCAGCAAAGTAATTCAATATAGTCCAGTAGTCTATAATAGTGGATTATCTGCATGTCTGGCAGTGTCAGAAGTTGTTGACAGAGCCTTTTACAGCTCAGCATATTAATATGCCTTTACTTTATACCTCATTTTATGCTTTTCTGCTGGATGGTTAAGAGCATGATAAAGCAAGACCTATATAACAAAAAAATGTAAATTTTGTATCTGATAAGATCAGTCAAATCCCCTCAGGATATACCCTGAAACCCTATACTGCAGTTTGTAGATCCTTTGTCATTGTCAGCCATGTGGATGAGTCATGGCCATTGCTCAACCAATTTGCTCTCTGTGCAATGACAGATGTAATGAATTAATAAAAGTGTGGATAGTGAGGTCCATAGGTCTCCAGAGTCCGGCCTTGCTTCTTTGTAAATTGTTCTCATAAGATGGTGGAGCTGGAAAAGTTGTGACATTAAATCAGGTAAAATTCATTTATTAGGAATATCATATAACTGTGAATGATTTCTTTTCTTTGCTATAGGTAACTTTGTATAAAATTGGAAATATAATATTAAGGTAAACATATTTTCCAGTCCATTCTTTTAATAATAAGAAAAGCAAACATAAACTAGAGCTTCTTGGGTAGACTGGGAAATGTGATCAGAGTTCAGATTTTATACTGAGATCATGAAGTCATTATATTAACCATCTTCTAAGATTTTAGTACATGAGGAAAATATCAAAAATAGTAAAGAAATAATTAAACAGAAACAAAAAATGAATATTTGGTGTTTCAGGAAAAGTATGAATTTATCTAACCTCAAATTTTCAGGACTAGCAACAACATCAAAAGTGTTATTTAGATATTCATGAACTAAAGTAAGTTGATGCTTAATAGCTCTCTGTCCTAGGCACGCTTTAGGTGAGACAGTCAAATTCACCCCTTTTCCTTCGCTACTTTATGAAAACTGTCTCTGGCACTCAGAACTTGTAATCTTTGTATGTATGTATGTATGTATGTATGCATGCATGTATTTTTGCATGACATTTGCTTATCATTAATAGTACTGTTGTTGGCTCTCAGGAGTATATGTAAAAACTTAAGTAGTCAGTCTGTCACAAAGAAGTCCCTGACACATATTCCCATAGGAATAAGTAAACTCTTCATATGTAGGACATTTGTTATTACACAAAATTAACAAAAAAATATCCTTTTTTATTTTTTATTTTTTTTGAGGGGGAACCAGGGATTGAACTCAGGTTCTTGCACTTGCCAGGGAAGCGCTTATTCCACTGAGACATCTTCCCGGCCCAAAATATCTTTTTAGAAAGAAGAAAAAGTAAAAGAAATGACAAGAAGAAATATATAGCTAGAATAATAATTACGTGAAAAGATAGTACTCTTTAGAAAAACATGGCATATCTAGATTTAAATTCTTGAAACGGTGTTGAACAATTTTAAAGAAGAGATAAAAATACCCAGTACACAATATCATGCTCGATTAATTCAATGAGTTTAAAATTAAAGGTAATATTATAAAACAATATTTCCAATTTATGTGCTCATACCAGCAGTTTAAATTCTCTAACTTCGATTTTCTAAGACTCATTATCAGTATAGAAGACATTCCAGACAGTGTGTGTCCTTCCTAAATGATAAGAAACAGTTGAGTAGCATAAAAATGACAATCTAAAATTATACGAGGAAGCATTGTCATTATACAGATAAAAATGCTTTGCTGATTTTTCACTGTCTAAAGCATGTAATTTTTATGCTTAAATAGTATTACTGTAGCTCTTAAACCCAATAAGCATTGGGTTTTGATTCAAAGCATTTACTTTGAATCAAAGAAATTAAAAAAAATTAGTCCCAAAATAAGGATTATTCTCCAAGATATGTTATTGTTCACCAACACAACAATGAAGTTTAAATTTTTACAGGGGTAAAAAAATACAATGCTAAAAATTATTAACTTAAATACCTATTAATTTAAGCTTGCATGTACCTACACTTTTTTGTTGTTATTACGGGGCTGGACCTCAGCCTGGAACTCTTGTCAGGCCTCATGCCACTGAGTTATGTCCTTGGTACACCAACATTCTGAAGTCTGTATTGCAAGGCCTTGTACATGATAGATTGTGTTTGTCTTTTCCGTGTTTATTTAGATAAATTCATTCATTTATTGTTTAAAATTGATTTTATAACATTTTTGGAAGAAGTAATTTGTTGCCTGACAGAAAAAAATTGCATAATATTGTGCAAAAATTACATAATAGTGTGGTTAATACCACGAACAATTCAGACACTGAATGCAGGTTTTGTAAGAGCACTTTTTCATATGAATTTACACGTATAAAATGAATTCTCATTAGTAAAGTGTTTGGACTGATGCATTATTTGTGAGTTTCATTATTAGCATTATTGTGGTTATCAGTGAAACGAAAAACCTAAGCTGCATTTTTAAATTGTTCTTTGAAGAGACAAAGAGGGAAATCTGTTTGGACGAATTAAAGAAATACTGCTGCTATGGACATGTCCATGGAACATTTGGCAATCGATGCCGTTGCTCAGAAGCCACGCACTGTCAGGGATATAAATGACTTACACCCAGGAGCACTTCTGATAGTCTATGATATTCCATGGCATTCAAGCAATTCTATTAACCTGAAGAAAAAATTAAGCATTTTTACTACAGTCTTACAGTTCATAATGTCATTGGAACTTTGAATCCCTGCTAATAAAAAGAGGCCCTTTAGTTCATTATTTTTAAAGCCATGAGTTGAATGTGCCTGAAAAAGTGGATACTACGAAGCACTCAGTTCCAAATGCAATGTAACTAGAGGAGCACATTAAATATACTAATACACTTGACGCTTGCTTGCATGAATGTCTACACAAAACTAAAATATCGTGAAAGCCAATTCATTATACTTCAATTCATAGAGTTTTCTTTAATATTTACTCAAAATTCAGAACATTTTCTTAGCATGAATTCTTTCAAATGCTCATATTTCTGTTCCTTGTTTTTACTGTTAGCCTCACAAAAGCAAACGCATTTTACTGTCACGTATGCAAACCTAGTGAATTTCCAAGGTTAGTCAGATTGATTCCTTAATTGTGTTTTATACCATATTCCTCTCTTGCTGTTTCTTTTTTTTTTAATTTTATTTATTTATTTAGTTGTGTGAGTGTGTGTGTGTGTGTGTGTGTGTGTGTGGCCAGCTCAGCCCACCAGGGGGCGGGGCTGGCTGGCATGTGGTGCTGGGGGATTGAACCGTGGTCCCTGTGCTTTTTTGCTAAGCTTGTTCTAAGTAGGTGCTTTAGACCACTGAGCCATCTCACCAGCCCCCTCTCTTGCTGTTTCTGAAGGATACCCGGACACAGTACAGTAAATAGGAGCCCTGCTGTCAGAATCACTTGTAGATTCTTGTCTTCTTCTGATTCATTAATTCCACACAATCCTGTTAATATTTTAATGCTTAAATGAGTTTTGTTTCAGCGTTTTAAAATTGTGCTTGTCTTCTGGCGGATGATTAGTTCCAAGTACTAAATGTCTAGGATCAGAATAATTATGCAATTTTTGCCATATATATTTGAACTTACCATGGCTTATTGAGACAGTTTAACTGCAGCATTATTCGAACACATGAACATTTGAAAATCCTGTTGGTTAGGAGCGGAGTGTGAAGTGCTTTTGTCTTTAGCGAGCACCTTAACTATATGTGAAGCGTTATGCATATTGGTAACACAGGTTTACATTTTCTCTGTCATGGAGTCGCCTTCCATATTTGGCAATTTATGTTAAAGACATAATCATACATGTGTGCATAGAATGTAGTATCTCTTATAATAATGACATTCAAAATAGTTCTCATACAGTAAGGACACATCTCAGTGCCGGAGCACGTGCTTGGCACAGCCCCGGGTCACACTACCAGCACCTCCTGAAACCCCTGCAAAGCCCCAAACCCCTAACAATAAAATAATTTTTCTATCCAATATTAAAGTAATAGTTGAACTACAGTTCAATTATAGCCAGTCTGTATGATAAAATTATAGCCAAGCTATGTAATAGTCTATGTAATAAAAGTCTTTAATAGCCTTGAAAATGTATTTAGACTATTTCACTTGGTACAAAAAAATCTATTCAAACAAACTACAATGAAAAATTTCACACTGAAGCAGCCTTTAATTTGCATAAGTATGGGAAAAAATTAGAATACACAGGACATGTACAGCCAGCCAAGGGTGGTGGTACATTCCTGAAATCCCAGCACTTGGGAAGCTGAGGCAGGAGGGTCGCCATGAGTGTGAGGCCAGCCCTGCTGCACAATGAGTTCAAGTCCAGCCTTCCCTGTGTAGTGACATTCTGCCTCAAGAATAAATAAACAAATAAATAAAATGAAGAAGAAAGAATTATACAGAACAAGCATACATATTCAGATACATCAATATTCATTTATGTATTCATTAATTCATTTACTTTTGTGTCATGGGGTCATTGAACCCAGTATCTTTGTGCTGAACTCTATCCCTGGCACAAATTGATTGATTGGTTTATTTATTTATTTATACCACAAGACAGGCCCTCCCTAACTCGCTGTGTACCAGGCTGGGATTAAAATGATCACCCTCCTGTTCTTGCCTCCTCCAATGCTGAGATTACAGGCATGCTCCACCACGCACAGTGTAATTTTTTAATTAAATAAATAAAATGTTAATAGTGGTTATGCTTGAAAATGGGAAAGAATTGGTTATGCTAACCTATTCTTAATTTCTTTCTTTCTACCCTCTAATTGTCCTAGAAGGTCCCTGAATTATAAATAAAACCAATGAAAACCAAGAAGCACACTATAAGAAAAGTAAGTCTGACCACTTCAATACCATGACAACTTTTAAGTATTTAAAGCTCCAAAAGTTTAGAAGTCTAGCAGCTGAATTAACACTCTATAATATATGCAATTAAAACCATTTCTTGAAAGGCTATTTTAAAAGGCATACTTTTTTCTGTAAATACTCCAACTAGACTCTAATTCTAAAAGTACATTCATTTCTTCCAAACAGAAGCCAGCTTGCATACCAAAGTGATGTCCCCAATTTTGACATGACTACGAGTCTTGTTTTTCCTTGGTCCTTCAGGATAGAGATGGCACTCCCTAATTCTCAGGAAATACTTAACAATCTGTGTATTTACATTTATTTTTTGCTGTAGAAGACTGCCATACTCATCTTCTAATGTAAAAATACTATCCATTTTTTAGAATCTAACTCAAGTTCACAGAATTCTGTGATACCTTGTGAATCTATATGAAAATGAAAAAAAAATGCAAAAATTCCATTTCCACAGGCTATGTTCCTGAAGCACTGTTTTAATAAAAGCCTGTTATAATTTCACCTGTCATTATTCTTCTTTTGAATTTCTAGTTTGTCACATTTAGTTTATCACACAGATATGTTGTCATAAATATTTATGTCCTTCATACACATTTGCATAAGACCTTAGATATAAGCAAAGTACTTTGAATAAATTAAATTACATCAAACAAAATTTTAGGTTTTCTTATATTTGAATTTTCTTTTCTTTTCCTATAAATGTAGGAATATTGACACTATCCAAATTCTCAAAATTTCCAGAGACACTGTATGCATATAAAACAATTAGCAATCAGTTCAGATTTAAGACTAGAAATTATTTTAAAAGCTTTAAGAGCCAAGCATGGTGCCGCATTCCTGTAATCCCAGTGGTCAGGAGGCTGATGCAAATTCTAGGCCAGTCTAAACTGCATAGTGAAACCCTGTCTCACAAAAACAGATTTCGGAAAGATAACTGGAAACAAAACTGAGGACAATATTGTTTGCGTTGGTAAATGACAATTTAGCTGTAATTTCTTTTAAAGTAAAATTACTGAATCTTATTAATGTTTATCAAAATAAAAGCTCTTATTCATTCTGAGTTATCATTCCAGTTGGAGGTTAGCTTAGGCCAAAAGACTTAAATATGAACGAGGAGCATACCGGGGACTGCTGTGCTACATGCTCTGGCGTCATACGGCACCCTTGTTATGCTTACATGTGCAGAAGTACCATAGTCCAGCAATCCCTAAGTAGACTCCAGAGAGAAACTATTTTACATGTTCACAGGGAAAAGCCTTCATTGAAATATTCTTTCTCATAATCTAAATATAAACAGTTTAAAACTCCATCCAAAAACTATGCAAGTTATATTATAAACAAACATTGAGTACTACATGCCCCAGGACTGTGTGCTACCTTGCTGTAAAGAATAGTAAATAAGTCATTTGCAGAAAAATAGATGCATCTTGAGATAGTAAGGTAGAGCAAGATAAGTCAGACGGACACCCTTAAATATGACTTGGTTAATCTTAAGTGAGAAAGCCATAATGTAAATAAAAACCAAGATAAAGAGATAGTAGGATGTAGGGAGATAGATCTTCTCAAATGAAAAGTGGATCAAGAGAGAGAGAAAGGAGAGAGGGAGAGAGGAAAGGGGAAGGACATAAAAAACTTCCAGTGTGGTGAGGACATGTACCAACTGCACACAAGGTATACAAATGTTAGGTAGTAATGCAAACATGTACTAACAAAAATACATTAAAGGGGCCTGCTAGATAGCTCAGCGGCATAAAGCGCCTGCTTAGGCAAGTTTAGACAAGTGCATGGACCCTGGTTGGATCCCCAGAATCACATGCCACGCCCAGGGCAGGCTGAGCCACCTATAAAAATAAATAAATTAAATAATTTAAAAGATGAAAAAATGGAATAAATGCATTTTAAAGAGCGAACCCTAATGATTTAAATGTGAGTAAAAAAAATGTTTCGATCTCCAGGCCTGCTGTGCTGGCCTCACCCCTGGGGGGACTGAGACAGCGATTGAGACTGGGCATGGTTGTGCATGCCTGTAATCCCAGCACTTGGGAGGCTGAACACAGGAGAATCACTACAATTCCGATCTACATAGTGAGACCCTGTACGCCCTATACACTCTGTCCTAAATTCATAAAAAGTAAAATAAAATAGAAATAAAAATAAAGAAAATGCTATATTCATAAACAGTCAGGATAAATGTGAAACATGACCTCCAACACTGCAAAAGGATTCATGGAAGACGGCCTACTCTGCAGCTCTGAGTCATGATCTGGCTTTATCTTGAGAGCTTACTAAGCCCAGCAGGAGAAATCAATGAGCCATTCCATGCCTAAGACCTGAGAAGCTCCACAATTGGAGCATTATGTCAATTACTGAGCACAAGAGAAGCGATCTAATTTGCATCTGTCATTTTCTCAACCTCTCAGAGATGTGTCCAAGCAGAAAATATCCATGAAGGAAATGAGTTTCCAAAACTGACCCAAGAGAACAGAAACAAACCTTCATGTGCGCTTGACCCATGAAAATAAAGTGCGGGTGAGCACTGAGCCAGCCTCGCTTGGCTGTTTTCAGACCGAACAATCAACATGCGTCTCTGAGTTATGTGTCTCCAGCCTGTTATGGACTCCCGATCACAGGAGCGGTTTCTATCTCAGGTTCTTCTATCACCCAAGCAACCTTACATTTCTTCTCCTATAAGTGTTCAGTAAAGGCTAGAGAGAGCAAATAAAAGGTGGTGTGTGGTATTTTCTATTTTAACGAAAAATTATTTTTAAAATTGAAATTTATTTTAAAGGGTATGATAAAATTAGACATATTGATGGCACTATGTGACGTTTTGATGAGTTTATGCCCTGTGTAATGTTTCAGTGAGGTTAAATGTACCTTCCTCCTTAAACATTTATCTCTTCTTTATGGGGAAAACATGTAAAATTCTTTCTTCCAGCTTTCCAAATGTGCAGTACAATTTTTTTTCCCAAATAGTGCTCTCTATGTAGTCAACCTGCTGCATATCCGACTATGTACTCTTCTCCAATGATACAGTTCTGCCAGGTCATCAACCTCAGTTCCCCCTTGGAGTCTCCCCAGTCTTTGGTAAACACAGTTCTACACTCTGCTTCCACAAGATCTAACACTGCAGGTTCCAATGACTGAGTGAGGTCATGATACATGTCTCTTGGTTCCTAATTTTACTGCAATAGTGTAATAATCTCCAGTTCCATCCATGTTGTCACGAATGACAGATTTTATTCTTTGTTATGATTGGATGATATGCTATGGCATCCACGCACACATTCTGTTGTTTGCTGGCTTAATGCATACCTAAGTTGCTTTGATCTCTATCAGGAATAATGGGGTCAGCCAAATAGCTCAGCAGATTAAAGCACCTTCAAGCAGGTGCAAGGGCTGGGGGTTCAATCCTTGAGCCTGCAGTGTTAGGCTCCACCCCCAGGGCACGCTGAGCTGGTAATTGAGACTGGGTGTGGTGGGACACGCCTGTAATCCCAGCTCTTGGGAGGCTGTAAACAGGTGGATCACTACAACTCCTATTTAGTAGTGAAACACTGAACATCCTGTAGACCCTTTCCTAAAATAATAAACACAAAAAGAATAATTTTGCACAATAACATAGGAGGGCAGATGGCTCTCTAGCTTACTTGTTTTATTATGTTTGACAACACACCCAATGGTGAGACTGATACACCCTTCAGCAGCTCTAATTGTATTTGTTTGAATGATGCCCATTTTCCATAACGTCCCAACTCATTTGCATGCCTGCAAGCTGTGTGGAGGGTCCCCTTATCTCCATATTTTCAGTGATATTTATTATTTGTCTAACATTTAGCATTCTCACCAGACTGAGGTAACACGGCTTTGTGGTTTGCAATTGCAAATGCCCTATTATGTAGTCATGTTGGCCATGGTTTACCTTTCATCTTAGGGGATCATCTTCTCGGTAACACATTTGTGTTTCTTATTCTTGGTAACACATTTCTGTTTCTTATTCTACAAATAAATTATGTATTGAGAGGCACTGATAATACTTTCTAACATAAAATCCAAAAAATATTGTTTGCTCGCTATTATTTGGGATACGTTAGTTCAATGTGTTACATTTCAATGCTTAAAAGAATTGCAACTACACTACTCCAATTATGCTTCTGATTCCCACGGGCACTCATTCTGATAGAACTATGCCCGTAATTGTTCATCTCTTCAATGTAATCTGTGTAAGAACTACCATTCTTGGGACATTTTGAAGACAATTTCAGAATGTTTTGCTCTCTATAGATCAAGGGTATAAGGAGCTAATCACTTAAGTTCTTGTTACTGATATCATTTCTGCACATTTCATCTCGGGTTTGAAAATATATGGAGCTTAGTTACAGAGAAATAAAAAAATTTGAACAAAATTTAAACAGATGCTCAGTTTAAGAGATTAGTATCAGAAACCTTTTCATTCACAGTAAATTCATGAAATGAAACCAAGAAAAGTTATTATAAAAGATTAAATAATAAAATCTCAATTTAAGATTTAAATGCCATAAATCTTTATATCTGAAACAGTATCATAAAATACAGGAAATATAAAAATGGTAACAAAGTGGAAATAGAAAAATTGTATTTGTTTCTAGCCATTCACCTTAGTGGATACACCAGAGAAATAAAGGATATGAAGAATCAACATTTGACTATAAATGTAGGCTTAAGGGCCAGAGCTATAGCTCAGTGGTACAGCACCTACCGGAGTTCAATTCTTGACATAAATAAATAAATAAATAAATAAATAAATAAATAAATGTAATTATAGGTTTAACAATATTAATTGCCACATTTTTTACATAATACTTTTTTTTTCCCTTTATTTAGGGCTGGGTCTACAGGGTCTCACTACATAGATCGGACTCATAGTGATTCTCCTGCTTACAGCCTCCCAAGCACAGAGATTACAGATGTGCGCCCCCATGCCTAATCTCAATCACCCTCTCAGCAAGCCCTTGGGGGGAGGGCTGGCATGGCACACTGGGGATCGAACCCTGCCATGTGCTCTGCCTAAGCAGGTGCTTTAGTCCTCTGAACTATCAGGCTGGCCCTGATGCTGTTAAATTTTAAGGTGTCTTATCAAACTCTCATGCAACATTTTAAAATGTTATCTGTATATTACTTGACAGAGGAAATTTCAATAAAAATGTACAAAGTAAAAAGAAAATTATAGGCCACATTCTTAGATTGAAACAAAAAAAACCAGTAAAAATAATGAGAAAAAAAGTGAAAAACTTAGAAAGAAACAGAAAACAAAAATGATATTGGTGCCTAATGGAAGCCAAAACTTAAACTTTTAGATATGTAAAAATAAATTTTAATAAAGCTATTATATATTTAAATTTTTAATTTTCCAATTTTTTCTTAGAATAAGTCAAGTTTTTCTGCTTTTAAAACATTCATTTAAACAGTTGCAATATTAAATGACAAAATATATTTGATTCGGTAGTCTACTTCAGGGCTGGTGAGAAAACTCAATGGTCTAAATGCCTGCCTGGCAAGCACGAGGTTCAATCCTTGCTACCGCATGCTGTGCTGGCCCCAAGATAGTGAGATGGTGCAAGCCTATAATCTCAGTGCTGGGGAGGCTAATGTAGGAGAATCACTATGAGTCCAATCACTATGGTATAGCGAGACCCTGTACCAAATAAATAAATAAATGCAAAAAATTTCAGATAGTCTATTTCAGATCTAAAATAAATGCAAAATGCACGAAAACAGTTGAGGGCTGGGAAGAGAACTCAGCAGTATAAGCTTCTGCCTAACATGTATAAGGTCCTGAGTTCAATCCCTTGCACAAAATAAATAAATATCTGAAATTAAGATACAAAAAATAAATTGAAAAAGAAGTATTTAAGAAATTATTCTAGGGCCGGCCAAATAGCTCAGCGGATTAAAGAAATTGCAAGCAGGAGTGCTGGGGCCAGGGTTTCAATTCCGGGCCTGCCTCGCTGGCCCCACCCGCAGGGCACGCTGAGACAGTGAATGAGACTGTGTGGTGAGGCACACCTATAATCCCACCTATAATCCCAGCACTGGGAGGCTGTAAACTGGAGAATAACTATGAGTCTGATCTAGAAGTGAGACCCTGAACACACTGTAGACCCTTCCCTAAAATACAGGGGAAAAAAAGAAATTATTTTATATAAATAAATACATCCTTGACAATTAGAAGAGGGAGAAGTCACACATGGCATATGACATAAAAGCAAGAAAAATTCTTGAAAATAATTTGAAACATTAGATTAAACTTAAGGTACATATTTTCAGTGGTTTTATGCTCCTAGGATAGTCAGTTACATGCCATGAAAGAAGCACATGAAGTTATCAGAATAGTAATGTTAAGAAAGTAAACTAATATTTATGGAGTGCTAAAATCTAAGTAAATAGATTTTTTAAATTTCTTGAATAGTTTCTGAAGGTTTTTATGAATATCTGACCTAATCTCAAATAGAATTAATGAAATGTGTTATAATATGAACTCCCAATTACCAAAAATGTATAATGTGCCACTTATATTTTCAACTGGGCATTTCCATTGATACTAAATGAAGAAAATTGCAGGTTAACTTCAAAACAGCACACAAAAGTATATCCATTCTTGTAATACATTCATTAGTGTATTAAAAACCTGTGTATTTTCATGTAAGCTAATTTTCATTCTGTGATAAATATTTTTTTCCTGTGGTATTTCAAAGTTAAAGGATTAACAAATTCATCATGTATATAGCAAAAGAATGAAAACCTGTAGTATTAAAAGTAGTTTGAATAGACTCCTGGAAAACAAAATTTTGAATCCTGCTATGTTTTTTAACAAAGGAAATAACAGATATTGCCTTGCAATAGTACGCGACACATTCAAAATTCTAGTAATCTTATTCTGGTGAAAATCTGGAGGCAGTTCCTTTGAAGCTGGGAACGCCAAATGCCTTTAGTTTATGCCCATCCTAGATCTAGGCAATATGAGAGCACAAAGCATGAACTCAGGATCAAAACCAAAGACAGCTGAGGGTGATGTATGCTTATCCCTTTAGCACTTGGGGCTGAAACAAGAAGACTGAAAGCTTGATCTTTACCTGGACAAGATCGCAACTTGCATCCTTCTTAAAATTAATTTCTTCATTAAATAAATTAAAAAGAGCTGGGAATGCAACTCATTGCAAAGGTGCTAGGTTTGACCCCTAGTACTATGAAGACAAAGTTAAATAAATGAATGAATCAATCAATAAGTAAAGGCAAAAGTTATTATGATTTCGAAAAGGAACAGTAACATTTTAATGAAAATACAATGAGTAAAATGAAAACTCATTGAAAATAGTATTATGTCCAAGAAATAATGTTAATGCAATGTGTAAAGAAAAATCCAGGGCCTGGGAGATAGCTGAGTAGAGTAAGCTCGTGCCTGGCAAGCGCAGGGGCCTGAGTTCAATCCCCGGTTCCGAAAAAAAGAAGAAAAATCCAGTAATATTTCTATGCAAAAGTAGCTGATTAAAAATGCAAAATTGAGATGAGCTCTGACTATGTGCATTTCCTAAAATAGAGGCACTTATTATGGGTTACAAATATCTAATTTCTTAAAATTAGATATTTAAATGTTAATAATTTAATAACTAATATTTTCTAATGTTAATAATTTTTTTTAAAGAGAAACATAGGGAGGAGACCATCCCAGGCCAACTCTGTACCTGTGGAGTCTGTCGTGGACTCCAGACTCAGCTACGGCAATAAATCCACTACAAGCCTGCCCTGTGCTGTTTTTTCTCCCTCCCACTTGGCAGTAGAGCTACCTGCCAACCAACCAAACCATGGACTAGGCCCACTTCCTGAGTGTGAAGATAGTCCCAGGGTGTTGGCAATTCTAAATTCTAAGGAGAAACAGCATCTCTTTCCAGAAGTCCAACCCAAGAAAACCCTGTTATTGCCAACTGCAAGAACAGCCTGGTTTCTCACTTTAAAATGACTCCTTCACACAGGCTAGAGTGGGAGGAGAAACCCAGTGCAGTGTCCACCATATTGTCAGAGAGCATTACTCAGGCTTCATTTGGAGAAAGGGTTTGCAAGACTGTGTCACAGAACAGTTGGACAACAACTCCATTTCAGCTTTTCCTGCATTACCTTCCTATGGCGACTGGCTGTGAGACAGCCACAGGAGACAGCCTCAGAGCACCTGGGGACTGGACAAAAACCTCTGAGAATTTCAAGTTCTGGACAAGGAGATATGGACCCTGGCTTCTGGGGTGAAAACAGGCCCTGAGTGTGGCTCCCAGACATGGGTGGACCTGAAAGCTCCGGTGTCAAGGTCAGTGGTCTATGTGAGCAACCTGCCTGCTAGCCACGTTGCAGAGGCTGGTGGTCCAATCACGTTCTCCACATACCAATACGAGCAAAGGACGTAAGTAGACTTTCATGGTTGACATATCCTGCTGATGGATGCGTGGGCCGCGTCCACAATTTGGCCATTATGAACGGTGCTGTTATAAATACGAGTAAGTGTGTATTTCAGTAATACAATGCCTTTGAGACTTTCAGGAAGATACTTAGAAATAGCTGGACTGAATGGAATTTCTAGGGTGATCTTTTCAGGAACTGCCATACTGGCTTCCAGAGAGGCTGCTTCCATTCCTTCTGACAATGTAAGAACATCCCCTCCTGCACTTGCCATCACCAGCACTGGTTGTTCTTTGAGTTTTTGATGCTAAGAGCAAGAAGCAACCAGTGCAATCATATCAAATTCAAAACCTCTTGCTTAACAAGAGAAAAAAAAAATCAATGAAGTAAAGAGAAAACCCCAAAATATGGGAATTATTTTTAACGTAGCTGTTTCTTGGAGGATTACTGTCTATAGTACATAAAAAGAGCTAATGGGCTGGAAAGATGGCTCAGTGGTCTAAAGCACCTACTTAGAACAAGCTAAGCTAAGCAAAGCACAGGGACCGCGGTTTGATTCCCCAGCACCACAGGCCAGCCAGCCGCGCCCCCTGGTGGGCTGAGCTGGCCACACACACACACACACACACACACACACACACACACAAAATAAATGTTAAAAAAAATTTAAAAAAAAAGAGCTAAAACATTTAGACCTCCAACATGAAAGATCCAATCAAAAATGGTCAATTGAAATAGACACTTCTCAAAAGAAGAGCAAATGGCTAATAAATACAATACTGAGATTCTAACTTACCTCAAACAAGAAATTATCTTTAAATGAAAAACCAACCTATAAATTACTACATGCATAATTTTATTTCTTTATGATCAGGTAGTACATAACAAATTACTGTTGATTTAAATATCTTAGAAGTACACATTTATTATATTGAAGTATCCATGCATCTAGAGCCCCAAATGTGACGTAGATTCTGAATTAGACAAGACTGTCACAGATTCGTTGGCCTGGGTAACAATCATACTTTAAGGTATGAATGGAGAAGATTGTTCCTTGAATACCACAGAATTTAGTATTGTAAAAGCATTAGATTAAGAATGTTGGCTTCTTTTGGCTATGAGCCAGAAATGTCTTACACGTGTGGTTTAATCTGATTAAATAAATGAGAAGACATTCTATCTAGTAGGCTAGAAGTAACAATCTTATGCAGCACCCATGAATGTACAATTCGTTCAGGTATTGCATAGTTCGTTAGAAGCAAGTCACAATCCCATCCATGTTAACAGGGAAGAGATTACAACAATAAAAATTACTAAGAAAGTTATTTATCATCCCCAATAGAATTTAAAAAATAATATTTAATAAACATTTTTGAATTAAAGTACTAAACATATAGATTCTTCTAAACTTACCAGATCCAAAAACTTTTATTTTTAGTTGGTAATTGAAAACTTACATTATTTTATCAGAAATAAATTATGTAATAAGGATCAAGAAATATTGACAATATAAAATAAAGAACTGCCAACTGCTACAATAATTATTAAAATTGACCACAAAAATGATACAAGTCAGAAAGAGGTAAGTAAATGGGCTCAGATAAATAAGAAAACATTTTATGATTAAAATTATAGCTGAAAGATATATTAAAAATTATAATACAAGTAAAAGTGTACATAAAAAGCAATCAAATTCTAGATCAATTAAAGATAAACATTGAAATTATGAGAAGGAACCAAGAGCTAGAAGAAAGCCAAGATAAATAATTTTACAATTTTGACATGACATTCCCTTCAAAATTTGCCCTAAATGAAAACACTATAAAGCTCTTTCTTTATGTCTCTGTCTCAGTCTGTCTCTCTGTCTCTGTCTCTGTCTCTGTCTCTGTCTCT
>NW_004524694.1:8426094-8428599 GCF_000260255.1 Octodon degus | reverse complement strand
TGAATTTAGTACAGGGTCTACAGGGTCTACTGGGTCTCACTACACAGATGGGACTTTTAGTGATTCTCTTGTTTATAGCCTTCCAAGTACTGGGCTTACAGGTGCATGCCACCAGGCCAAGTCTCAATTGCTAACTCAGGGCAGCCCTGGGTCAGGGCTGGCATGGCACGCCGGAGATTGAACCCAGCTGCTGTCTCTGCCTAAGCAGGAGCTTTAGTCTGTTAAGCTATCTGACCAGACTTCACCCATACTCTAAACTGTACAAAACCAGAAATATTGAATTTGAACATTTCTTTACATGAGATGATGTTCATATGAAGTACAGTGACACTAGACCTTTTTATAACCCTAAACAAAATCAATGGATGAAAAACTCATACATCTCCCTGAAACTGTAATACTGCTAAAATTAAAAATGGAAATGTTCTATCACATTCGAGTCATGGTATTCTAGATACATTCCCAAGAGCATAGACAGCGAACAAAAACAGATAATCTAATTGTGTCAGAATTAAAACCTTCTCTACTACAAAAAAAAAAAAAATCCAACAAAAGCCTATAGAATGTGAAAAAAATAATTTGAAGACCATGTGTTTACAGAGTTTCACATCCCAAATATGAGCAAAATATTCATTATAAGAAAGCAAAATGACCTATTAGAATGGACATCAACCCAAACAGTGGTCAAAAGAAACCCTATACATTGCCAGTAGCGTATGTAAAATTTTCCAACATCACTTAGCATGAGGAAAGTGCAAATGAAAGCCACAGTGCAAAGCCAGCTCTCACGGTGGAGTCCGTGCCTGCTCTCAGTGGTGTGGACAAAATGGTCAGAAGTGAGGCGGCCTTAGTGACGGGTGCAGAGCAGAGACACAGCCCTTCTTGGCAGGGCGCTCATCAGCTGCCAGGCAAGCACTTATGGTAATGAGCTGTCTACCCGGCCCTCTTCTTAATTTCTTACACATTTATTTTTTTCTTTTTTCTTCAATTTTGCATGCATATATCTGGCGTTATGAATAACTGGATGGAAGACATGTATTACTCCAAATACTTTGAATTTCATATTAATTTGTTAATTGAAATTCTGAATCATTTTAAATTATTTGTTTGAATCCTAATTTGTACTGTCTTTAAAAAAATTAAAACTTAAAACTAAAAAAGTCTCAAAAACTTTAAGAATATCAGATTTTAATATTAATTATGTATAAGGTCTAGAATCTTGATAATGTAGATATTTTAAAAACTTTTTTCCTTTTTCTTTTTTTTTTTTTAAAGAAAGAACCTCGCTTCTTTCAGTCTCTGCTTCAGAAAAATGTGTGTGCTTTGACCTTTTGGAAAGATGATGAAAGACAAATTCTAGCAAGGATATGGAAAGAGGACGCCTTTATAGAGTGTTCACAGAGTGTACAGGTGAACATCCATTAGAATAGCTGATATGCAAAAAGAGTTCAGCACTTCATCAAGAATTAAAGAAAGAACTGCCATACCACTGGCGATGCTCCTTTGGCGTAAACATGGAAAGGCATGCAAGTCAGGAATGGAAGTTTCCTGCACTCACTCCTGTGTTCCTTGTAGCTTTATTATGTGAACTCTGGTAAGAAAATAACACCATCATTCACCAACAGATGAATGGATGAGAAAATCTCTCTCTCTCTCTCTCTCTCTCTCTCTCTCTCTCTCTCTCTCTCTCTCTCTTTCTGATATTACTTGTGGCAACATTGCTGAATCTTGAGGTATTTTGTTAAATGAAAGTGAGTAGCCCAACAAAAATAATATAAGACAATATCAGTAATTGGTCCAACCTAAAGAAGTGGCATTTACAGATATAGAAAATCAAATTGTGGTTAACAAGTGTTAAGGATCAACTAAAGCAGTTAGATGGAGTGCTAAGTGTTGGCCAAAGCATAGGAATATGCCAGTCAGAGGCATGATTTTAGATGGCTTACTGTATGTACAACACAGCGACTATAATTAACAGCAATGTGTTAGACTTGAAAAATCACTAAGTGGAGAGATCCTGCACCATCATCATATATAACTCTATGAGCAGCACATTGGTCAATTAGTTTGATTTACTATTCCATATGGTATTCATCTTTCAAAAGATGATGTTGTGCATCATAAATATACACATGTTTTTGCCTGTCAAGTAAACTTTGGTAATAAAAAGTGTATAAGGCAGGGAGAAAAGAAAAGCTTTTCATTATTCAAACCACACAAATTTCTACTACTAACTTGCAATTAGATGAGTTTTCCACTGCATAATGTATTACATTGTATAGGGTCTAAAAACACTTAAGGGTCTATAAATTGCTGTGGAAGTCTGTCATTGGCAGCCTTTTGGAATCAATAAAAATATGAACTGGTGGTGCAGGAAAAGTTCAACAAGGTTTCTGAAACTTAAGTGTGCCTAGCAGCTCTTGTTTACTTCCATAGATGGACAGTGATGCAATGGATCAAAGTCAATTAACGATGATATCATTTTTAAAACAATAATGAAAGTGT
>NW_004524694.1:8421097-8425994 GCF_000260255.1 Octodon degus | reverse complement strand
ATATATATATTCTTTATTAGGGAATGAACCAGGCTCTTCACACTAAGCTACTTCCTCAGCCCATTTGTATTTTAAATTCATTTTCTTTTGTTTTGACAGAAGGTCTTGTTAATTTCCTAAGTTGCAAGGCCTGGGCTCAGACTAGAACACCCTGCCTTAGCATGGTGGGGTGCCAGGATCACAGGAATGTGATACCATGTCAGGTTTAGTACCTTTATTTTCATTGTTTTCATATCTGAAACCATGGCAGCCCTGGAGGAGTTTCCCCTTCCATGTTTAGCTGGCTCTGTAAAACAGTAAAAGGCTTGTCCGCAGAGGTGACTTACACTGGAATCTGCCCCTCCAGATCCTGAGACGAGCCTACCTATCACCTTCTTATCAGGACCTCAGGTAAAAGACATTATTTTCTTACCTTCATGATGTCAGGATGAGAAATCAGACACTTGGGAGCAGCCTCTCTTCCTCGACGTCCACTTAACTTTTCAACCAGGGAAGCCAAGATACATTTGCAGATTCTTTCCAGAGGAATGACAATCAAAGACCTCCTCTAGGTGTTCTTCTTACCTTTCATGGG
This sequence comes from Octodon degus, assembly GCF_000260255.1. Taxonomy (NCBI): domain Eukaryota; kingdom Metazoa; phylum Chordata; class Mammalia; order Rodentia; family Octodontidae; genus Octodon; species Octodon degus. The sequence goes on along the minus strand of NW_004524694.1, from coordinate 8,425,420 downwards.
ACCTGCATGCTCTCCTGCAAGGCTCTCTGTGGCAGTTCCCTAACCTTTCTGTACATGTAAACAAGGAGATTTTCAACACCAGACTGCTCTTACTGTGTTGCCCTCATAATATTTGAATATTAACTAAACCTTCATGTCAATACCAAGAGCTGCAGCTGCAATCTCCCGAGTGTACAAAGCAGATCTCAGGGATCAGCATAAAAATTATATGGTTAAGAAATTGAGTTCAAGTGAAGTAATAAACTTAGAAAGGTGTGAAAAGTTTAAATAAGAGAGCTCTTCTGGGACAAGTGTGATATTTCTCTTCCAAGAAGAATTTTAAAATGAATAATTTGGAAGCAAGATATTGAGTGCAATGGTTTAGGAAATAATGCCAAACTTATGAAATGAATATTAAGAAGAAAATGACAGGAGTGAAGAGGAGCTTAAGAATAGCCAACAAGTACAACATGCTTGATAAATAAACATGTGAGTTGTGTTTTGGCCATAATACAATTACTATTTAAGTATGCATTAATGATTGTTATATGATAGGGTTTAGACAGCAATATGCCAATAAGGATCTGTGGATAGGACAGCATTATGAGGCAAGATTTATCATTGTCACTTGATTTAATCTCTAAATATACATTGAGTACCCAATTCCCTACATTCCTCCATTTAAAAACTTTAATTCAAAACTTTTCAAATCCCTTTCTTTAAGGTCTTGGAAGTTACTAATAAAGACAATGGAAGAATAGAAGTGTGAAAGGACTGGGTATACAGCTCAGTGGCACAAACACCTGCCTGGCAAGTAGGAGGTCCTGAGTTTGACTCCTGGGACCAAAAACAAACAAACAAGCACTAAAACAACAGTGTGAGAAAAATGTAGTGGCACAGAACCAGGAACTTGGCTTTATAAATGAGAATTATATATAAACAGACATGTACTTTTTAAAATTATAGGCATATTTAAAACAAATTTAACCTCAAACCCATCCATTTCTTCACCTGGAAACATATCTCTTAAGATATTTCCCTAAACACTATATCTTTATTTTAAACAGTTGGGACCAAATGTTCACCTCCCACCCAAAAATGGTCCATGTCTACTCTGTTTTCTCTTCAGATTGTACAAATCTTTCACCTTTTGCAAAACTGGTCTTTGAACAATGTTTTAGTAAAGCAACAAGAGACAAAATGTAGTCTACACAATTATCTTAGCCTGTTAAAGATTACAGTGCATTTTGGATGATGAAGGAGTGGAGCGGACAAAAAGAATTTTAAACCCTAATCCTACTCATCATTTTTACTGATCTCTGAAATTTCATACTGGTTATAAGATCGACAAAAGGATATCATGATTGATAGAAAACAAAGCAAGGCAAAGAAAAACAGTACTTTCTAAAAGGGAATTGATAGTTCCTCAAAAGAAAAATGGACTTTCTATTCTCAGGGGAAATGCTAAGTGGAAAAGTAGGCTGGGAAACATGATGAATGATGAAAATTGAGCAGATAGCTAGTCAGGTAAGAGACAAGCAGTGTGTTCACGGCAGTTCAGAAAAGATCCATTGCCCGTCCCTTCCAAACCAACCCAGGCATGAGAATAAGCTCCTCATATTGGATCCTGCCTCTGGTGCTCTGAAACCTCCAGGAAGATTTTCTGTGCTAAAGCATTTACCCCAATTTGTTAATTAAATTGACGTGGATCTCTTTAAGGTCTGCTTTTCTCTGATGATTGGATACTGAAATATCATCACTTCCAGTTGTCATCCCGGCCACTCTCTTGTCATTTTTTTATTGTTGGAACAAGCTGAAGAAGAAATGTTTTAGGTTGGCTCACAGTTTATAGAGGTTTTAGTCCATAATTAGCTGGCTACAAGGTAGGGTGGCTTGCTAAAGGATGTGGCACACAGGAAGTAGAAAGAGACCAAGTAAGAAGGCTGGAGAGAGAACTTCCGGCCCCACCCCTCTGCCAGGTCCCCCCACCAGGCTTCCCTTCCTGAAGTCACATTTAGCTCTGAACCCATCCGTGGACTGACCCATGGACATGACCATGCTCCACGTGCCAACCAATTGCCCAAACCCCACTATGACGACATGAGTCATTAGAGAGACATCTATATAAACAGTCTAACAGAGATGGGTGTGGTGGTGCGTGTCTGTGAAGCTGGCACTCAAGAGAGTGAGGCAGGAGGATTGCCTGGAGTTCCTGGCTAGCCTGGATTATCTATCAACTTCAGGCCAGCTTGAAATACACAGCAAGATCTTTTCAAAATAAAAAGAAAGAGAGAGGTAGAAAGATGGAAGGAAGAAAGGAAGGAAGGAAGGAAGGAAGGAAGGAAGGAAGGAAGGAAGAAAGGAAGGAAAGGAAGGAAGGAAGGAAGGAAGGAAGGAAGGAAGGAAGATGAAGAAATTAGAATATACATAATTGAAATCACAATCTAAGTGTGCTTGGATTTCTTGCCTCAGTATTCTAGCAATTTAAACTGGTCTATGTTCCCTGATGGGATGCTACAGTAAAGTGTTAAACATTTATTAAGAGCATCCTGACATAAAATGTACTTTTTAAATAATCAGCTTTGAGATCCCTCCCCTACAATGTGAATGACACTGAATCTAGTGAAAGTATCTTGTTAATGCTTCAGTTGTGTCTCATTAAGAAATGTTAAGCTTACTGAAAATCTTATACTTGCACCTTAGAATTGTTTGCATGAGGAAAATCAGATTGCTTACTCCCTTAATTGCTATTTTACAAATTTTCACAGAAGGTAGAGACAACTTTTAGCAAAGCAAGAGTTGATGTAGTCTCTTGGCTATTATCTTAGGGCTGGGTTACAATTGTGATGAATCATAATAAAATGATAAAGGTGCAGTCCATGTTGAAAGCAGCTCAGCACACTATAGACTCTGGGTTCTTTCACCAGCACTGGAGGGAAAAAAATAGCTGATCAAAGAAGCATCTATTTAAGTAGTGCTGAAAAGAAGAAAAGCTTTTTATAGGCTAATAAGGCAAAGCAACAGTCATTTTCAATTTGTTTTCTTTAATAGTTTTATCTCGTATCTAACTAGACGGTTGGGCAACGTTCTTCTTGCTACAGAGGAATTCCTCCAGTTTTCTGGGCAATACACATTGTAATCACTACCCTGGGATTTCTGTGGCTTTATGGAAATGTTAGTATTAGAAACTACAATTTTCTTGTAAAGAAAAAGCACGCAAATGATTTCCCTGCTGGTCAACACAAGGCTGAAAATAAAAGGTCTAGCGGTCAGAATTTCAAGTAAAACATTGCGCTTGCCTAAGAAGGGGTAGGAAAAAATGCACACCTCACCAACAAATGTTTCCTTGGAGACTTTGAGAACACAAAGTAGACTGTGAGAGGGTGAATCTAACTGTCTATCCAATTTCTCTTAATGTTACAAAATATAGCAAAGTATCCAAAAGCAGAGGGTTAACAATCTCAGATCAGGGTGTCTTCAATTTGTGTTCCATTATTGCTAATACAAAAAAAGTATTGAGAGGACCTAATTCAATCATAAAGGAGGTATTGCAGCTCCCGATGCACAGCACTCATGGCTTTTTATGAAAAGCATATTATGCATGATAACCAAAGGATGAACACAAGGAATAGATAGAAAATGGGTAAGAGTTCTTACATTGCCAATAAAACCAATATTTGATTGTGCTTTTGTCCCTTCATTCTAAGTCCACTACCACTCAACAATGAAAAAGTTGCATTTTGTGTTTCTCAGGATATTAAGAAAAGTATATCATACTGGTAACCAATCTTGAATCCCTAACTTTGTAATATAGAAAATGACACTGATATGCAACAAAGGACTTGTGTGATTCTCGATATCTCTGTGCCCCTTTTTAGAAATAAAATCAGACTATCCATGAGCTTATGCCTATGTCTCTTCCAAAGGTGCTGATACCAGACTTTTCTTAATTATTTTTAATTAAGAGATATAGATTTTATACAAGCTCAACTAGCGGATCACACGTGATTTTCATCTTGAGAGATTCAGTTGACTATAAATGTCACAAGCTGATAACTTTAATGTACAGATTTGCCAGTAACAAGTAACATGAAACTTAAGTTTCCTTACATTTTCTAAGATTCCTAAAGAAATTACCTAGAGAATAAAAAGGAAGTGAATTTAGGTTTGGCACCTAAAGCAGTGTAAATTTCAATTGCATGCTATTTTTTTCCTTTCAATCTGGAAAACAACTGCTATCTACACTTCAAATAGGAACAAGTTGAAAGCAAGCTGAGGAGCACGCCGCGGGGGTGGAGCTTGTGGACGTCCTCGTGCCTTCTCCTAGTGGCGGGAAAAGTAGAT
>NW_004524694.1:8404542-8419302 GCF_000260255.1 Octodon degus | reverse complement strand
GCTGTGAGACTGCGGTGCTGCAGGGGCTTCTCGGGCCTCCTTTGATAAGTAATAGTGTTCTCCCGCCCTCCTCTTACTCTCTCAAGCAACAAAGAGAGCCTTTCAGTTTACTCTGGCATGTTTCTATGTGTCTGAGTTATTAATGGCAACAAGGTTGAAGAGCTTCTCAGTTTATGTTAATAAAGTGGGTTACATGTGAAGAAAAAAAAAAAAAAAAAGAAAGAAAGCTGAGTCAGGCCTTCAGTGGACTAGACATGACTTCAGTGAAGCACTCTTACCAAGTCCTAACTCAGAGGAAGAGAGAATAAAGAGAAATCTGGGCCACAAACGAGGGCATGGCATTCAGAGGACACTTACGCTGGACTCTGATGCTTACTGCTCTCTGAATTTATGTCTTCTGTTGCTTATGTTTCTTTGGACACTCAGAGTTGAAATATTTTTTCATCATCACTATCCATTTAGCAAGGATTTTTTATCATTGCCAGTGAATGACTTCTTTACTTTCTGCATCTAGCTACAGGCAAATACAGGGACCTGAGCCATGCTGGATGTCTTGATGAAGCAATAGACCCTCCTCTCGATTACCTCCAAAAGGAGAAACTGTCTTGGTTCCTCAAAGGTTCACATTCAATTTAAACTACAATACAAAACCACACGACAGCTGCCTGGAGCTTTTAGAGAGGCTTAGGTTAACTTCACACACTATACCCTGGTACCTTTTATTTTAAATGCCAGCAAAGGTAGCCTGACTGCTTTTTAGATGTTTGAGTGATTCTTCTATCAGCTTTAAGTGATTAGCTATCAGTGGCCCACAGAGTTCACCACACACGCACAGTCCACTCCATGGGAGAAGTAATAAGGACGACCCAGGTTTTGCATTTCCACCAGCTCGTATCATGCTAGGCTCTGTGGAACCCTCAAGGCAATGTTGCTGGGTAAAGGGGTTTGACTCTGTGTTTTCCTCCAGGATCTTTCTACAAGTAAATGCACTTCAAGATTTAAGGCAATATGACAAACATCATCTTATCAATTAGCAAATCAAAATGAGGATGGAGCTTGATAAAAATCAAATATCTGAATTGCAAAACTGTCACTCTGAAAGATGTAAGGAAATGAGTTTGGAATTTTATTTTATTTTTGTGGCAAAGGGGATTGAACTCAGGGGGTATCCTGTGCTTGCCAGGCAAGCATTAATTCTTCTGAGCTATTTCCTCGGCCCTTGAGTTTGCAAGTTTAGAAAGGAATTAATTTTATAAGAACACAACTTGTGGAAGAGTGTAATGGATGTCTAACATGACAGAAGCTAGAATCGTAACTTAATCTGTATGCTACCAACAATTCTCAAAATCACAGTGCTTCCAATTTTGTTGCCGAAGATTTACCTATACATACTAATACGTTCATTAATAATTTTGAAAATTCAATAGCTCGAGGCTAACAGCAATGGTACTTAGAATCATCTATAAAATTCATCAGGTAACTGTGCAGTGAGCTTAATTTTGTGCATATTTTAGTAGGCACTGGTATAATTACACTGGAAAACACAATCAAACCAAAAATCACATCAATAATATCTAGTTATTTCTAAAAGACTTTTTAATAATTTATCTTTAGGAAGATTAAGTATGGGTTTATAGAAATGACAACGTTGGTGAGGAAATAAGAGAAATATGTATTTGTATATTGATATTTTAAATTTACTGTCTATTGACAATATTTTTAAAAGATGGCTTGTCGAATGAGAAGTTTTGAGTGCTGGGGAGATACCTCAGTGGCTTACATGCCTGCCTACCAAATGCAAGGTCCCAAATCTGATCCCCAGTGCTACAAAAAGTTAAGTTTTCTCAGCTCCCCAAAATCATAAAAGGCATGAGAAAACTGCAGGGACAATTTGAAACAATTAATTTTTGAAAGAAAAGTAGGTTAGGAATGGGAATAGAATACTATTCTAAATTCTTTTCTCCAATTAAACTGCAGTTCTAAGATCTACAAAATAAAAATTAAAAAGACAGCCTAATGTCCTTTCCAGGTAAATCTTGAATATGTCTTCTTTTTTATAGAAGATAACTCATTGAGTAATCACAAAGTTAAGTTGATAATCTTATAGGTTCTTTGTAGGGAAACCAAAAATAAGGAATGCAAGCATTTTAAAATAACTTTTGTATTTTAAAATGTCAAACAATCAACAGAATGAATTACCAAATCAATTGTACTCTGAGTAAAAATATCTCCAAAAGATTTGGAAGAATGCAGAGTATTGAAAAGGTTATTGAACTTGAAATCAGAGGAGCAAGATTGCTTTCCAAAATCTGACATGAAACATATTTAAAGCTATTCAAACTTTTTGTAAGGCTTAATAAGAGAGTTGAGTCAGAGGACAAACAACAGTAATTTTAAAGTTTCTTTTTTCAAAAAGAATAAGATTCAGAAAATAGATACAAAATTCAATAAAGAGTTATATATCTCTCCCTTAGCTGCCCATACAATGACCGCCATAGACAACCACAGCACAGTGGTCAACATCAGCCAGATTCCTTTTTAGATTTTGTCAGTTTTTCACGGCATGTTTCTGTTCCAAGATACAGCTCAGGATTCCACCTTACATTTATTTTTCCCCTTAAGGCTCCTCTAGTCTGTAAGCAATTCTTTAGGCTTCTGATTTCTATCAGGATTTCAACCTTGTCAAAAAACACTGATGACATATTTTGTCTATTGCCCTTCACTTTGTATGGGTCTTACACTTTTCTGGGACTGAACTAGAATCACATATTTTTATCAAGACTATCACAGAGCTGGTGATGAGTTTTTCCTCATTAAATCCTATAATTGGGTCAGGATTTGCATGTGCATCACTAAAATGATATTGACCCACTCAATTCACTCAATTTTTCCACTGCACAATTATTGTTTCTCTTTATGGTGCACACACACACACACACACACACACACACACACACACAATTTACTGGTGCACTACCTCAGCTTGCCTTCTTGTGGTGTCTTTTTTTCACACAGGAGCACCTTATTTTGAACATACAGCTTATTGCAGTAAAGAGTGGACAAATAAGAAACTAAATAATTTAATTTTCTATCAGAGTTATATGAAAATTAGTGGAAAGATACTGGTAATGACATAACAGAGCCTAAGAGTGTCATTTCATGGAGAATAAAATTTATAGTTTAGACTCTTAGAACTAGAATAAGATTTCCCACATCCTTCATATGTCTTTCTCCAGAAGAAAACGAACAAGTAAAATGAGCCATGTTGAAAACAAAATTAAAAAAATAGGATAGGAGGAACAAGAGGTCAACTAGAAATACAGAGTTCAGGGAAGAAAACACCATTCCAAGGACTTCGGAAAATAATGTCTTGATGGAATAGTATTAAGGATTAAAATTTTTTTTTAACTATATAAATCAAGTAGATTTTTTCCTCACAGGGTTATGGATATCAATTTTGAAATTTCCTTAAATGAATACTAGATCTAGAAAAAACATTATTGTAATTAATAAGAACAAGGGTTCTCACTGTAGAAAAAATCCCACAAATAAAGGGGAAAAATAAGGCAAATTTTGTTATACATTAGATTTTAAATGAATAGCATCACTGAAAATTATGAGATATGCATACATATTTTGAATATATATGTTCACATATGTATATATATAATGCTTGAGATAAAAATTCAGACTATGTCCGTGTGCCCTGTGTACACATGCATGCTCTATGTCTGTACACTGAGAGTTCCCATGAGCAAGGTACCCCCGTAAAAATGTGAATGGATATCAGCGGCCCAGCCCTTGTTTCCTAAATTCATTTCTCCAGCAAAACATACTCAGGTTCTTTGTGGATTCTGGGACTGCAGCAGGAAAAATACTTGAAGACATTTTAATATTATAGCTCAAAAACATTCAGTTCTGTTCATTTGGATAAGAACATCGTGATTTAAGCAACCATTTCATACTGATTTTATAAGAATTGGGGAATATCAAAGGAACAGTGCAATTAGAGCAGAGCCTTTCTAAGCATACTGAGGGGAAGAAAATGATTGATGCTGATAGGCAGCAATTAGGCAGACCTGAGGGTACAGCTCAGTGGTGAATGCTTGCCCATTAAGCTAAAAATCTCCAAAACCACAAAGATGAAAATAAAATAAAAATAAAAAACCTAAGCAAACCTCAGCCCTGTGAACCAATGATTCCAAGACCTGTTACACTATGAGTGGTATAGTAATTATTTTAATATTAATAATTAATATGTATTCACTATCTCTGATAAAACAACAGATTCTTGTTTTGGATCAGAATTCCAAGGTATTTATTTAATTTATTTCTTTATTCCAAAGTGCATTTGTTAAATGTTCTTCATAGCAAATAATGAAGTTCTTAAAACTGAAAATCATGAGGTAAATACAACACAAGCAATATTTCAGAGGTATACTGCAGTAGCTGATATATACAACTGCACAAAAAATATAGCACTGAAGCAGAATCTAACAATGTTGCAAAACCAAACAAAATCTGTACTGTAAAAAATCAATATTAATTGCAAATAAATTCAAATAGGCAGTCACTTGTAGGGAAATGCAGTATTTTATGAGAATCATGGAAGACGGCTAATCCCAGACTAAGTAAAACTTATGTGTCAGGACCATTGTAAAATTTTTGAACAGTTCCATGTATCCTGAGTTTAGGATAATCAGTTAGCTATAGTCATGAAAAGTCTATACAAAATTCTGCAAAGTCATTGTGTTGAAGCTCTCTATCATTTATTCTCAAAACTTATCTTGGTTGGGCCATGATGGAAGCAGTTATTCCCGCCCCAAAGGTTGCTGTCTTGAGCTTGGACAGTAGTCCAGGCTGGAAGCGACCTTCGCCTGGCTGTGCCATAAATGGAAGACAGCCATGCTCAGCTCGCTTGACCCTGCCAGCAGGGCCCGAGCCAAAGCAAGTCACCCGCCAAGAAGATAGTTAGTCGGAAATGTTACTTTGCCTCTGTGATTAATGGTAAAATGTTTTCAAACAATTGTGTTCAAAAATGTATCATTGGACTTGGTTTAACATGATATCATCTGTGCATTCTATTGAAATTCTTCTGATTTTTGTCTTGTTATATGCTTGTTTCTCAATTATGACAAACTGGAACAATTTATATGCTTGATCAGTCATCATAATAAATGGCTCCATGTTTTAATATTTAGATTCTTACAGAACATAACTTAAAATGCAATAAGTTTTTAATGCAATAATGAATATGTGCTTTATAAAGAATAGCCAAAAATACAGTAAAATGCTCAAGGATTTCAAGACTTATTATAGCAATAGACATATTTTCAAGAACTATGTGTGCTCAAAATGAGGACTATTTTGGGGAAAATTGGTGGGAATATTTGTTTACTGCACTGCATTTTGAAATTTAAATACTCACCTTAGTTTTAATTACATAGTTGACTAAATGGCTATAGGTGTCAAATAAAAACATTATGGTTTGTCCTTAACCATTTTATTCACTAAATTTTACTGACACTGTAGAAATTCTAGCTCTTTCTCATAGTAAAAATGAGTTAGGAAGGTAAATGTGTTGAACTGACTCAGGACATTGAGGCAGCTGGGACTACACAACTAAATACACTCATGAAGAAAACTTGTGGAATTATTTTAGAAAGTGGCAAGAAGGAAGGCTGGTGAGATAGCTCAGCAGACTAAGTACCTGCTTAGGCAAGTACGGGGACTGGGGTTTGATCCCTGGCACCACAGGCCACATCGGGCCTGGCCCCGCCCCCGGGCTTGCTGTGCTGGCCACCAAGACCAGGTGTCGTGGCGCATGTCTGTAATCCCAGAGCTGGGGAGGCTGAGACAGGAGGTTCGCTATAAGTCTAAGCTGCGTAGTGAGACCCTGTACCAAATATTTTATTTTTTTTTAAAGGCTCTGTCCCTTCTCCCACTTACTTCAACAGTGACTCTTTCCTTGCTATTAATTATGCTGATATTTTCCTCAGCAACTCTGATACACTCTGAGCAAGTGCTAATATTTCAGCACTTAGTCTTTCCAGTCAAAAAACCTTCATTGCTAGGCAACCTCTAAAGTATTAATTATAATCAAGTTTGTTGAAAACCTTCCAATAATATTAATTCTTACGAATACAGAATTTGCTGCCTTTCAGCAAAAACATAATCTCTGTTACAAATAAGTCCTTTTTTTTTTTTTTTTTACTTTCTTGTGGAACTGTAGCTTCTAGAAGAATATTTGGGTTTTCTCTTCAGCCCTAAGCTCAAATCCTCTTAAAAGCTTTGAGGACCAATGCGTGCTGTCATGCTTACTTAGATTCTGAATTGGTGATAGTAGCAAAACAGCTGACCTAACTTCCCCTCCACAGCAGTAACAACATTGCAAGCCTCCACTGAATTCCTCAAGGCAAGTGGAATATTCCTCCTCCACTTGCTTATGCCACAGAGGTGGAGATCTCAATTTACTGTGTCTTCTCTTCATCAAATGCTTTGCTGTAAGGCAGTAGCTCTATGGTTAAGAACAGTTACGTTGAGTGCTCTGCTGCTTTTCTTTTGTGTCTTTGCTAAGAATCCTTTGGGGACAAAAAACTATAGAGCTTTCTTTCTCTGTGTAATGTAGACTTAATTCAGGCCAATATTTTACCTGGATTTGGGATTCCTGTTTGGGATGAGTTGTAGCAATTTTTCTGTGTGTGTGTGAGTTTGAGTGTGTGTGCGTGTGAGTGTGTGTGTGTGTGTGTTGAAAGAAATTCTCAAACCTCTGTACCTATGTTCTCCTCCCTCATGTTTGCTTTTCATGGCTGCATTTTCTGGTTAAGCAAAATGAAAGTGTTAACATAATAAGCACTTATAGAATTGATTAAATGTTTTTAAATATATCTATTTACTCACTCAGTGAACATGTGTATATGCAGCTTATAATACCATGTAATTACTAAATTTTTGAAACTGCTTTAGTGAGGAAGTCACATGCTCTAGCTCTAATTTACAGCTACAACATCCAATGAAAAAGACAAGACAAATCCATTCAGATAAATTTCAATATGTATTTGAATCCTATAGTAGGAATGCCATATTGGAGAAACACCACAGTACTGGAGCATTTAGGAAAAGGAACTTGCATACAAAATTTCCTCCGTGATGAGAAGACCATCCATTTTTTAAAGACTAGGAAAAAAGGATGGAAGCTGCTCGGCTTTCCTGAGTTGGGTGAAGGTTCCGATGTCGTGACAAACCAACATTAGAATCCGTTTGTTTTATCAAAACCTAAGTGCATTTCTCATTCAAGTCAGCGTACCGTGGACAGGTTGCTCGCCCCGATAACGGCTCACTGGCTACTTTTGGGGTCTGGTATTTTGTATGCAGAGCTTTCCACTTTGAAATTGCAGAACGAGTATCTAAAGGGTTATCTGCAGAGACTGGAGCACATTTTCTTTCATCCTTGTCCAACTGGTTACAATTTAGATTCATAGCCCCAAACCTAAATGCATGGTGGGCTGGATAGCTGGTGTTCCTGTCTATTCAAATAAAAAAGATATTGCAAAACATTTTCTGTCCTACATAGCTGTTATACTTAAAACATCTCAGCAACACTCAAGTTGGGGAATCAAGCAGTTAGATATACTCTCTCAAGAAAGAAGTCCACACAAAAAGTGAATACTTCTTCCAAAGAATTCAGGAAAATTACATAAGGGAACCCATCTTAAAATGAAATCTCCTTTTTGACACGCATTATATATTGAATATGTCTAAAATTGAGCATTTATTTTGTGTACATCTCTGTTTAAATGAATCCTCTTGGCAGTCACATCATTATGATTATTTTTCCTACGCAGTTAATAAAAAGGAATTCCAAGCAAAACAGTTTTAATGCTTGGCTTAATGTACCCTACAAAAGCATGGAAGTAAGTGAATGGAAACGCAATGCAGAACGTGAAGCCAGTGTAGTCGAGGTCACGCTTATGGCAACGGCGTGCAGAACACATTAGAAGTAACTGAAAAGCTGGTACGGTATCCAGAAATATGAGCATCACAGCAATATAGTTTCTAAAAACCACCTAATTTATGTTTTCCCTGGGGCTAATAAAATTTCCAGTAGATCAGTATTGGCAGAGAAAACATATGCACCTACTCTGAAAGTGTTAACTGAGGATAGGCATCTACTGTAGCTTCTCCAGTTGAGCCTACACACCTCAAGAACTAAGCATGTTATTCAATTCAGGAGAAGAGTTGCTCTTCCATTTGCCTTAATAAATTTGTAGCTGCTGTTTTTAATGTTGTGCTCACTCCTAATTTCATCAACAAGCCCCACAGTTGAGAAAAGTATGTTCTTTTCTTGTAGTGATGTTTGATATGTCTACGCAAGTCAGGTCAAATTATTTTATTCATGGACTGTGGTTTGGTAGTAAAATGTTTGCTGTGTGGAGCTAGTATGGGTGTGTGATGTGTGTGAATGGGCAGTTGTGACACATGAACCCTTCTTGAGTGAAGCAAATAAACTTTAGGTCCTCCTGACCACAACAAATGAGACGGGAACTCAAGGCTGTACAATAGAATCAACTCGGTGTTTAATTGTGATTTTACTTCAAGTAATTGCTTGCAGTGGGCCAGAATAAAATAGAGCAAAGAATGTAATAATATACTAAAAGAGAAAATATCATCACTTACAAATAATTTTTAAATTATCTTACCAAACTCTGTTACAGTTACAATTAACAAGTCAGCGTCAACTAACTGCAGTATCCAGCTTCCCAGACTTGAATTTTACCATCTTGTAGTTATTAATTTACTTTTAAATTAGGCAGTTCTGTTGCACTTAATCTGAACAGTTCTAAAACAATTTAGGGGGACCAGGGAGATGGCTTGGTACAATAAGCGCTTCCCTGGCAAGCGCAAAAGCCTGAGTTTAATCCCCTGTTCCAGAAAAAAAAAAAAGAAAGAAAGAAAGAAAGAAAGAAAGAAAGAAAGAAAGAAAGAAAGAAAGAAAGAAAGAAAGAAAAAAAGAAAGAAAGAAAGAAAAGAAAAAAAGAAAAAAAAAGAAATTTAAGTAGTTTAAGAATAATTTCTGTGAGATCCATCTGGACATGCAACCTACACAACCATTTCTGTGTGTGTGTGTGTGTGTGTGTGTGTGTGTGTGTGTGTGTGTGTTTGTGGTTTTAAGACAATAACCATGAGGTATTTATTAATTAATAATGGAGTTTAATGTCTTGATTCCATTAGATTGATAAAATATCTATCCTTTTATTAGGATTTATGTTGGGGTGGTATTTTGAACTGGAGCTTTAAAATTTTGATTTGAATATTCATTTCACTGTGAGTTTTGGTGCTCTGTTTTCATTAGTACACACTGCAGTCCATACTAACTATAATCATCATGGTGAGCTGGTACCTATATAACCCACCTTTTGCCATTTCATTTGATCTATCAAGTACTTTTGATATTGCTCTTTTATGTAATATATTTCCACTTAGACCTTCTTCCCAGAGATTTATCAATTTTATTAGGCTTTATAAACAGGAGTTTTAATCTGATTGGTGCCTTCTATTTTTCCCAATTCAACTTCATTTAATTTTGTGCTTTTTATTATTTTCTTCAGGGATGAATTCATCTTATTCTAGTTTTCATAAATTTAGGTTATCTATTTAAGTTTCACTTCTTTTTAATGTAGGCATTTAATTATATACATTTGTCTCAAGGCTGTGGTTGTCCTGTATCTCATAAATTAAATAAAGTTATGATTTTATTTTCATTTTGGTCATTTTTACAAAACATTTTGAAACTATGTCACTTAACATTGATTATTGAGAAGTACTTTCTCCATTGCGCTCTCTCTCTCTCTCTCTCTCTCTCTCTCTCTCTCTGTCATGCACACACACACACACACACACACACACACACACACACACACACACATCACTGAATTGTGATATTCACAATGGTGTCTCTAGTGGTCTACCATTGTTTTGTCCCCTATATCCTATTCATTTTCTTAGCTGTTGTAGTGTCACTTTATTTTTCTTGAAGGACCAGCTCCTATTGACTGTATTTATCTCTGCAAACATGAGGGTGACAGAGACCAGAAAATTAGGAGTGGAGAAAATTATTCTCTGTCTCAGACAGTCAGTTGGTTTTCTGAGTGGGTATTTGTTGGGCTGACTCCCAAGGACTGTCCCCCCCGTCATACGGTGCCCTGAGATCTTCCTCTAACCTTCACATGAGAATCCTCTCTCGTTCCTAGAGCTAGGAAACCATAGGAGCACCCCTCAAATTCTGCTAATGCACCTTGCCCCAGGTGTTTCTCAGGCTCCTAACTTGTACTCAGCTTCCAGAATTCCACCAATATCATCTCACATGTGTACTCTGATGGGCTTACAGGCCAAATGTACACTATTAGTATTGTAATTAGATCTCACATAAGAGTCTCTGGAAGCTTCATTTGGAATTTGGTTTGGCTGTATGCTTTGCAGCATTTGTTGTCTGATGGGCAAGAGAAAACTACATATTTTTACCTTGGCTACACTTTTCTTATTATAAGTAGAGCTATTAAAACACCCAAGTTCTCTTTATTTCTGATCAAACCTATTTTTGATTAATTATATAGTAAAATATCTCAAATGTATTATGAAAATATTGAAGAACAAGAATACTATAATCAGTATCACTTTTTACAAATTTATTCAAGAAGCGTCAGCTTATCTTCTTCTTCTTATTAAGTATATAGCTGTAAAGTGTCCACTTTTAAATTCAGCAAAAAAATCCGTACTGCACACTGTTCCCTTGCCCTGGTTTCCTTTTATTTTCATATTCTCCACTTGCCACAACGTTGATGGAACTCTCGGTAGACAGTGCCAGCTTGGCAGGGTTGCGACCACCAAAGCTATCCATCTACTTTTTAAAATTTTGCATACCAATTTAATAAGTCCTTAAGCCTCTGCCATCTGCAATGTAACACTTTCCTTGGTTTTAGATGATGAGTTATATATTCTCATTTTATTACATTTAGATTTTTGGGCCCATGCCCAACACTGACAGAAAGCACAACCCAGGCTCTGGTTCCTGAATCCGTTTTGCCAAAGGCAGAAACTATTTGGAACAGCAGACTGACAGACTTGCTACTAAGAAACTAGTCAGTGCTGTGGGAAGACAAAAATATGCTTTGTGATGCTATGTTCATGAGTCTGTCTTTAGATTTTAGAGGGTTTGTTTTTCTTCAAACTTTAGTGGACTCTGTATGTCATATAAGAATATAATACATAGCAATTACGCCTTTCACATGAGTACATAGATCTATGAAGAGAGATGTATAGCAGTCAGAAAATATTGACAAAGCAATAGAAAATCACCTCACAGAAAATGGCTGTCCCTAAAAGAACCATGGAAGGTCCAGTGAGAGTCAGGGTTCACTTTTGGCTTGCTCCGGCTGTACAAGGCAGACATTTGGGGCTTCTGAGACAGTGCTGAGGGAAACAGAATCATGAGGCGAGGTGTACTCTACAAATTGACCCAATGAAGTATACAGAATTTTTAAAATTAAATTAAATTTATATTAGAAAATCTGTGGCACTTTTAATAAAAATTAAATTGAGACAAATAGGATTCTCATATTATATTCATTTGACCGAGTAGTAAAGTCTCATAATGTTAGCCATGAAATATTATGTATAAAGCAAAAAATGCAGCCAAAAATAATCAGAAGACTGAAATGGCCAAGTTCCCTAAATTTAACAAATCTCAAATGTTCCAAGATTCTGGAACTTTTGATTTTATAAGAAAATAACGTTTATATCATTCCGACCGGTGGTTTAAAAAACTTTAATTGACTATATTTTGGTTTTAATTACACATTGATTTATGCTGTATACTGCCTTGTAATATTAAAGACAGTTCATCTTTCATTTCACCTCATAATATAAATTTCACATGATCAGAAGTTGGAAAGTGCAGAATAACAGATAAAATCAAATTTTTAGGTTCTAAAAGTTACTTCAGGAACTTGAAGTAATTATTAGCTGGTTATAAAATAAAGAAACTTTAAGTTAGCTCTTTTACAAAGAAAAAGTCAAAATAAACATAGGTTACAATTGAATAATTATGTTTCTGACTGGATTCACGGAGGATCTTGGTCCAAACTCATTTGCATATGCTTGATGGTGCTCAAAGAAAGGAGAAAGTTTGACTTTCAGCTAAGTTATGGCTCCAGAATAACTCAAATCCTCATCCTTCGATTTTTCATTAAGTCCTGCTGTTAAGACACCACGATGTTTTTTCTTCTTCTTCAGTCATCTTCTTTTCATTTTGTCCTTTAATGATTTTCCTTTAATTGGAACACAGAGAATTAAACATTGCACATTAATCAGCATTTTTCCAATTTTTAAATCATTGTATTGAAGGCCAGTTGAACAGTTCAGTGGGTTAAAGAGCCTGCAAGCAGGCTCAGAGTTCCGGAGTTCGATCCCCGGGCCTGCCATGTCGGCCCTGACCCTGGGGTGTGCTGAGACTGAAATTGAGACTGGGTGTCATAGTGTCGCACCTGTAATCCCAGCTTTTGGGAGGCTGTAAACAGGTGGATCACTATGAGTCAGATCTAGTAGTGAGACCCTGAACACCCTGTAAACCCTTCCCTAAAAATAAAAAAAAAAGTATTTAAGATAAGTGCACTTGAAAATTATGAAACGTAACATTAGTTCACAGTACCAAATGGAATATTCTCAAAGCTGATTTTCTTCTTAAAGCTGATTTTCTTCTCCAAGCTGATCTTCTTTTCTGAAAATCTCTACATTCACAATGCAAGATAATATCTTAGTTCAGTGAACCAATAACTTTTCAGAAATGAGGTACTCATATGTTCTTTTTACTGTGATAAGATTTTTCTGAGTTCTTCAAATCCAGAACTCAGAGATATAGAGGCAAGCCTTTGGGTCAAAATAATTTTATAAAAGGTAGGTGGGTTGACTATTTGGAGGGAGTGACTAAATTCTTCTGCTATTGTCAGTGAGTTGTTCTGAAATTAAAGCAATCATTGTATTTAAAGTTGTATCATATAATAATAATAATTGGGCTTGGAATGTCAATACCTTCCACTGACACAGTATGCAAAAGTTGAACTTAGTACTGATTTTTATTCCCATATTATCAATTCTTTGATTATATTTAAGATGTCTACAGAATGCCTAATTATTTTAAAATTATATGCCAAGTATTTGAATATATATGTACATATTTTTCCAAACATTATTCTTATGTTTTTTAAGTGAAGGGAACTTTAATGATTGTTTTATATAATACAGTTGGCTTGGCTCATTTTCCTTAAAACATGCTCTTAGATTCAAAAGCTACTGAAATAAATGTGTTAAGAGCACACTTATGCCATTACATTTCAACAAGGATAATTGGTAGAAATTGGATCTTTTTTCCTAGCCTCTGGGCTACCTGTCACCCACACACAAAAATTCCAGGTGTCTTTTCACTCCTTTCTTCTTGTCATGCCTCTTGAAAAGAAACGGGGCTAGCCCGATCCTGTGTATCATCCAAAAAGCTTCCTACACCTAATTGGTTTCCACACACAAAGTGGCAGAAGTTTTAAACGGCAGAACTGCTGCATAGATACCAGCACAACGCCATGAATTATTTTTAGCTCTTATTCTCCACTATCTGTTGCCGCACAGCTTAGCCGCAATAGCAGGCTCACCAAATGAGATGTCCATCACTGTGTATTTCAGATTGCATACTGCTGGGGTCTCTGTGTCCTAAAGGACAACAAAACCTATCCCAGGCAGTCATTGGTGTTTTTCCAGTCCATTTTGCTTTTCTCTGTAGCCTGTTACTAAGTGAGAAAGCAAGGCACAGTTCAAATATGAGTACTCATTTTACTGATCGAGAGATTAGAGGTTGGAATTTCTCTGCAGCACCCAGCTATAAATCAGTGGCTTAAAATTCTGGCATGTACACAGCACATCGCAGTCTCCGGTGGCTCAGAACTTGTTACTGTAGAGGAGGAAAGAGGTTGAGATTTGGAGAAGCCATTTCGTTTTTTGAACCTGAAAACATCACAGAGATACTGGAGTTAGCATATTTGAATAATATATTAACCATCCTGGAGTAAAAAGCGTAGTGAGCAAGAATTAGATTTGCTTCTTCTTTTTGTTTCTATTGATTTTCACAAAGGATTAAGTCAATAAAATGGATGCAAGAAATCAATCACTTTGCAGTGTTGAGATGCACAATAAAAGCACAAGAACTTGTAATAAGTAGTTAAAATATATATGTGCTTGCTTTTCTACTTGTAAAGTTATATTTTGGAGAACTTTAAATTGTATTTATTAAAATGATGAAAGAGTGTGTTATGTTGATTGGGACAATACTGTAATTTCTATGCAAAAATAGAACCTCATGGCTTGGAAAAGTGCAGAAGATTGTATAAAAACCAATAAAGACAGACCAGATATGGTGGTGCGTGCCTGTAATTCCCACACTGGGGAGACTGCGGTAGGAGGATAGTTGTGAGTTAGACACCAGCCTGGGTTACAAAGTGAGCTCAAAGCTAGAATGAACTGTATAGCAGGACCCTGTTTTAAAAAGATCAAACGAACAAAATTAAAAGAAAAAATAATAAAGATTATTAAACAAATACTGGGTTTCAATATAATATCCTGTTTTAGTAAGGTTTAAAGAATCAATGTCTATGCTTTCTCTTCTCTTCTCTTCTTTTCTCCTCTCCTCTCTTCTCCCCTTTGCTCCTCTCTTCTCCC
>NW_004524694.1:8394334-8404442 GCF_000260255.1 Octodon degus | reverse complement strand
TTCCTCAACTCTCATCTCCTGGTCCTCCTGATCCTCCTGATCTTCCTGATTCTCTGCCTCTCTACCTCTCTGTCTCTCTCTGTTTCTCTCTGTCTCTCTTTGTCTCTGTCTCTGTCTCTGTCTCTGTCTCTGTCTCTCTCTCTCTCTCTCTCTCTCTCTCTCTCTCTCTCTCTCCCTTCTCTCCTCTGTCATTCCCTAGACCCCACTTCCTCCCTCTTTGTCTCCCTCTCTCTCTCTGTGAACTAGGAGGCCATACAGCAGGGCATGTGTGTGAGTCTCATTACTGTTTGCTTAAGCCATGCCCATGAGCATAAGCATAGTATAAGACTGCAGGGTGGGTAAAGCTGAAATGTCAGGAGAGAGTCTGAGGTCCTCAAGAAGAACAGTTGAGTATAAAGAGAAATTTGGAAAAATTAAAAGGTGTGAGCTAAATCTAAGAGAGGTTTTAGAATTATGGGACACTTGGTCAAGGAAGGGAATGAACAAGTGCAGTGGAATACAAGTCTCAACCTAAAATATAAGATGCACTACTCGATGTAAAATGTTAGCTCTAGTCCTCTTTGCAAGGTTCAGGCATGCAGAATTTTTGAAGTTTTCTTAGCATTCCTAGTCTAAGAACTTTTGTTTAATCAATTTGTAGTCATCAAGAGTTTGAAGACTACATAGCTTGTATGGTATACTCAAGGCCTTTGCTCACACACATCTTCATCCTGGCTCCAGCATTTCTCTCCCAGCTTTGTTGTACAGAGTTCTAATGTTGACTAAAATGTGTACACTCTCCCATTGTTCCAGTCCTGGAACTATATATTAGCAACTCCTGGTAGTCACTAAGCTTCAGTGGTATTAAATTTTGATTACCATTCCCCAAAGAGACAACCTCCAGAGAGTATATTGGGATTCCTTCTCTCCTCCCAGTAAATAGTGAATATAAAATAAATACATTCTTTCCATTAGTTCATATATAAAGTCTTTTATTGTCTTCCCCACACCTCTGTGGAAAACCTTGGTTACAACACGTCTGGTGAACAGGTATTGTGTTGCAAACACTCATTGTCTATGAAAACTTCTAATTTGAAGGAGAACATTGTTCTAGTATTGCAAGGTTCACTTTTGAGTAATTTTACAAATTGTTTTTGCTTAAAGTTGTGGCCACATCAAGTCTGTTTCTATTTACTTATAATGTTATTCCAGCATTTCATTAGGAGAAATAAAGGTATACTACCTTTTCAGTTCTACACTGTAACTTACACTTATGTGTTACAAATGTACTTATGCCCCAAAAGGAAGATAGATGGACACAGTGTATGTACTTGGTGGTATCTAGGAGCACGGAATCTAAGTTTTTTTTTCTAGTGTCCTTCTTTATAAAATTGAAAGTTCTTAAACTCTTTCCTCAATCTTATTTACTTCCTAGAGGACATAATTGTTTCAAAAATCTTGCTGGGTTTTTTTTTCCCAATCATATTGGAGGGATTTACCTGCCATATATTATAATCATCAACTAACACCTCTTTATGTCAATTAGTTATGATGTTCTTAGAAGCCATAGGAAAATATTTGAAAGTAGAGATCTTAAAATAGGACCCTTTAAATAAACATAAAAATTATGTGCCGTCTGAATAATTTTCCCTCCTTTTTTTTAACCCTCAGGCCTATTTCCTTGTATTTTCAAAATTAGGTTGTTCATCTGAATCACCATAGTGGTACATTTTAAAATACATATTCTTTTGTTCAAATGGCTGCATGCATGAACACGAATTTTCAAATATATACTCTCATTCTTTAGTTGTTGGTCACAACTATTCTGTTATCTGCTATTAATGTGATTACTCTATCCCTTTTTATATGTTATTTCTTTGTTAGTTATTGGCTCATTAAACTCAGCATTTCTCCCAGATTTATTGGTGCTGCAGATCATTTAGAAATCCCGTCATTTTTTAAGCAGAATAGCATGCTATCCTGTATTTACATCATATTTTACTCATGGATTCTGTGCTCCTACTGATGAAATCCAGACATGTTTTTTTCTATGTCGAATATGCCAAGGCTTGTGTCTTGTGCATCTGAATTATTTTAATCATTTTAGTTATATTTGGCCATGAGTGTTTTGAAAGTGTTCTTTTTGAAAGATATCCATGAAATTTTCATTTCATTATACCAAATATTATACCATTAAATAGAAAATGCTTCTTTTTAACTACCATATTATACCAAGAACAGTGTGTGTGCGGAGTAACTGCAATGAGCTGTTGTGTTCAGCTGGTAGAGAATGTGTTAAGGACACGATTGCAATTACTGCTAAAGATACAGGACAATCATCGGGAGCCTGAATAAAGGTGTTTATAATAGAATAAATGAAGCATGTACCTCATTCAGACTCTGTCTAATTCTCATGCAGAGAATTTCTGCCATTCAACTGAATCCCTATAATAGTAAGATTTTCAAATTTCTCTCATTGCAGTCCTGAAATTTAGAAAATATTTGAGACCAAGTTAAGATTGTTCACCATAGAATTAAAAATTATTAGCTACCTTAATATTTACACATATTCATTTATTCATTAAGTAGTTAAATGACAATGTACACCTGTGTACAAAAAAACCCTTGCCCATCAGGGAGAGTGATAGATATGGCTTGTTGACTGGTAACAAAGTTCTATGCTGGAGACGAAGGAAAGCATTTCAGTATCTATTAATTTTGACCTAAAATTAAAGCAAATAATCAAGAAGCTACAATGAAGCTCATTAGGGAAGACAGAGAAATCCTGTGTAGATGATAAAGATAATTCAAGTAGGGAAGAAAGAACTCTCCAAGGATGGCTTTTAAAGGAGAACACAAATGTGAAGGCAAAGAAGTGTAAGGGATGAATGTTCCAGTAGACAGAATAAGAAGGACAAGGCTGTACGGAAGGGAAATATCTAATGTGCAGGAGACACTTAAACAAGCTGCAAGAACAAGTGGCAAGTGATACGGTTGGCATGCATGTGTTATTGTTTTTGATGACTATCAAAAACTTAGATGTTAGATACTGTCGTGCTTGGCAGGAAGTTCCATGATTCATGGACACTGTTGAAATATTTTACTTCTTTTAGAGGTTGGTGGTCAGATTCAGCAGCTAATATACTTGTAATCTTGCACCATATATAGGTGAGTGCAATTTTAAATTTTAACATATAAAATTATTTGTTGCTAAAATCACATATTTTCCGAAGAATTCTCCGGACCAAACCCAGGCAAGCCACATGTGTGAGGCCCACTGCCACGCCTTTAGGATACCTCCAGAGCCCCCCAACCAGCCCTCCAAGTGAGTGAGAATTTCTGCTGCTCAGATCCTGCCCGAGCCCAGGCTTGGCGAGTGTGTGGGAGAGCTTCTGGTTCCCGTGTGTCAGAGGGAACTCTCTGGACCAAACCCAGGCACACCGCAAGAGTGAGACCCTCTGCCACGCCCTCGGGACCCCTCTGCCCCTACAGATCCCATTTTCCAAGCCCAGCAAATGACTGAGAACTTCTGCCGTGCCCTCAGGATCCCCCAGACCCATTCGAAGCCCATGCCCTGCTAGTGTGTGGGAGAGCTTCTCCACTACCCAGTGCCCCCTGGGACAGGGACACAACAGAGGGGCACAACAGGTTCACTTGAAGGGCTGCATCATGGAGGAGCTGAACACAACAGCTAGACCCAAACCAGGCACAACTGGATAAACTCATGCTTAATAGATCTGCACCTGAATTTCAGTAAGTGCTAAGACTGTAACTGCACGAAAGCTCTACACTAAAGGTCAGAGGTCAGTGCTATATGAAATGACAAAGAGAAGAAAAAAAAATGCAATCTCAGTCCTTGAGCACACACAGAACAAGTGCAGAGGACACTAGTCCAGCTTAAATGTATGAATTAATAGTGTCTGAAGTAAAGAAACAACAGCAGAAAGGTATATAGAGGAACTCAGAGCAGAATTAATCTCTGAAATAAAAAAAAATAATCTCTGAATTAATAGCTTCTGAAGTAAAGAACCAACTTCAAAAACATTTACAGGAAATCAGGTCAGAAATAATCTCTGAAGTAAAAGAATTAATAACTGCTTCTCCAGAAGACACTGATAAAAAAGTAGAGGACATTAGAAAAGCGATGGATTCCTTGAATGAGCAACACAGGAAATAAATAGATCACATGAAGCAGAGTCAAAGATATATAGAGGAACTTAAAATTTCAATCTCGAGCTTGCAAAACCATTTGAGTGAAAGTGAAGATAGAATTTTGGATCTAAAAGATTCTGTCACAGCTAGTGAAAAGGGAAGAAAAAAGCTCTTAAAAACAACTAGGATGCAGGAAAAAATAATACATCACCTATAAGACGATGCAAAAATGAACAATGTGACACTAATAGGTGTCAAAGAGGAACAAGGAGTCAAAACAAATGATATAAAAAGAATATGGGGGGGAACAACCTGCTCTGGGCCTCCCTCCTGTCTCTCTCAGACAGGAGCTTTCTTTCCCTCAATAAATATATTCTGCTCATAAAAACTTAAAAAAAATGGGCAGAATTAATAGAGGAAAACCTCCAAAATATGAGGAAGTAATCTAACATTCAGTTACCTGAAGCATACAGAATACCAAATAACTTCAACCCAATTAAACACACACCGAGACATATAATAGTCAAGATCCCAGAAATCCAGCACAAGAACAACATACTGAAAGCCATTAGAGAGAATAAACAGATTATATTTAAAGGAAAACACATCAGAATAATGGCATATTTCTCTTCACAAACCATGAAGGCAAGAAGAGCATGGAACAGGGTACTTCAAGTCTCTATGAAAACAAATTCGAGCCCAGGCTACTATATCCTGTAAAACTCTCTTTCAAGTTTGGTGGAGAAGTGAAATACTTCCATGACAAAGAACAAATGAAGAATTTCATGATGACAAAACCAACCCTACACAGACTACTAAAAGATGTTCTAGAGAGGGAACAAAATAATCAGAACTCCATGAACAAAAACAGAAGGAACCTACTAAATAGGGCAAATAATTAAACACAGGAGAAAAAAGAGTAAACAACAGCAGGTAAATATCATGTAGATTGTAAATCAATATACCTCAAT
The DNA here is from genome assembly GCF_000260255.1 of Octodon degus. NCBI lineage: Eukaryota > Metazoa > Chordata > Mammalia > Rodentia > Octodontidae > Octodon > Octodon degus. The sequence goes on along the minus strand of NW_004524694.1, from coordinate 8,399,340 downwards.
TATAATCATCAATGTAAATGGACTCAATTCACCAATTAAAAGAAATAGACTGGCACAGTGGAGTAGGAAACACAGTCCAACAATATGCTGTATACAAGAAACACACTTAGCTCAAAAATAAATTCATAGGCTGAAAGTCAAAGGATGGAAAACAATACTACATACCCCAGAACCTCAGAAAAAAGCGGGGGTAGCAATCCTGTTCTCAGACACTCTCAAATTCAAACCAAAAATGACCAAACAAAATAAAGAAGGCCGTTTTTTGGACTTTTTGTTTTGTTTAGGTTTTTTTTTTTTTTTTTTTTTTTTTTTTTTTGGGGGGGGGAGGCATCCTCAAGATGCCTTCAGGGCATTTCTGGTTTGAGTGAGTATCTGAGTTTGAACCACAGCATCGTGAGCCTGACTGCTATGTTTAATCAGGCACTTAAACAACTGTGCTAACGACTGACACTGACAAAGGATCTACAATCTGAGATACAGGGTCTTAGGATAAAGCCTGAAGGGATTTAACTGACCTTATGAGATCCAAAAGCTCCAATTCTTGTTATATAGGTCTTGGAGACCTTTATATATAGGTCTCAGGACACCTTTATTTTGTTCTTAACCATCCAGCAGAAAAGTATAAAAACTAAGTAGAAGAAAGAAAGCCACATTGTTATATTGAGCTGTAGGGGACTCAGGTCAACAACTTCTGATATTGCCAGTTAAGTGGAAGATCCAATACTATTATGGACTACTGGACTACTTTGGAATATTTTGCTTAGTTCATATACTTATAATGTTTAAATGATGGAACTAAACAAAAAAGGGGATATAGCTGAATGACCATTTTGTATCTGTGTATTCAAAATGATTAGGAGAGATATATATCTACATTCTCTTAATTCAAGGAATAGAGAGATTTGATCTAATAGTGTTTGCAAATGTGATATAATTTCTGCATCTTGTACAACACACAAACACTAAGAAGCCAGTAAACAATATGTTAATTATTGGAACTGTCATATCAATTTGATTTGAAATGGTCTCATTACTATTTATTTCTCAATAAAATTATGGAAAAAAATAAAATGCTTTGTTAATGTAAAAAAATAAAGAAAACCACTATATACTTGTTAGTGGAAAAACTCAAGAGGAGGAGATGACACTCTTAAATGCATACGCATCAAACATGGGAGCACCCAAGTATATAAGATGAATCTTAATGAACATGAAAAATCTAATATCCAATACCACAATCTAAACAGGAGACCTTTAAACCCCCTTATCCCAAAAAGGTACGTTAAGCAGACAAAAAATTAGCAAAGACTAAGCAGAACTGAACAAGAGCTTGGAAGAAATAGACTTATTGGATATATACAGAGTGTTCCACCCAGCAACAGCTGAAAATACATTTTTTTTTTCAGGGGCAAATGAGTCATTTCAAAAATAGACTACATACTAGTCTATACTGGCCATGCTTACCTATATGCAAGAAAACAGAAATTATCCCATACATATTATCTGACCATAGTGCAATTAAACCAGAAATAAACGAGACAAGAAACCAGAAACACCCCATAAGTACATGGAAATTAAACAACACCCTGCTCAGCAACCAATGGGTCACAGATGAAATTAAACAAAAAATTAAACAAGATCTACAATTCAATGAAAATTCAAACACAACTTTTTGTAACTTATGGGTTGCGATGAAAGCAGTTCTCAGAGGGAAATTCATCCTTGTGAAATCACACATTAGAAAAACAAAACAGGAACAAATAAACACCCTAATGCTGCACCTCCAACAACTTGAAAAAGGAGAGCAATCCGAACCCAGAGCCTAAAGATAGGAAGAAATCATAAAGATCTGAGTAGAAATTAATTTAACTGAGACAAAGAAAACAGTTCAAAGAATTAACGAATCAAAAAGCTGGTTCTTTGAGAGACTAAATAAAATCGATAAGCCCCTGGCTAACCTCATCAAAAGAGGAAAGAAAAAATTCAAATACAAGCAAGAAGGAATGAAAAGAGTATAACTACAACAGACCCGGTGGAAATACAGAAGATTGTCAATAGCTACTTTGAGAATCTTTACTCTCACAGAATAGAAGACACAGAAGAAATGGACAGATTCCTAGAAAGGTACAAATTACCAAAACTCAATCAAGAAGATATAACAACTCTCAATAACCCAATAACAGCCAATGAAATACGAGATGTAATAAAAATTCTACTGTCAAAGAAAAGTCCAGGCACTGATGGATTCACAGCTGAATTCCACAATAAGTTTATGGAAGATATAATCCCAATACTCTTCAAAATCTTCAAGGAAATTGTAAAGGAAGCAATCTTCCCAAAATCATTCCTGGAGGCAAGTATTATACTGGTACCAAAACAAGGGAAATACTCAACAAAAAAGAGAACTAGAGGCAAATCTCCCTCATGAACATAGATGCGGAAATCCTCAATAAAATCCTAGCAATAGAATACAGCAAATCATCAAGAAGATCATACACCATGACCAGGTAGGATTCATTCCATGAATGCAAGGATGGTTCAATATAAGCAAATCTATAAATGTAATACACTATATCAATAGAATGAAATCTAAAAACCAAATGATCATCTCAATTGATGCAGAAAAGGTTTTTGACAAAATCGAACACTCATTCATGTTCAAAGCCCTACAGAAAATTGAAATAGATGGCCTCTGCTTCAATCTGATAAAAGCCATCTATGACAACCCAACGGCTAACATAATTCTAAATGCATGGGGGAAAACTGAAATCTCTTACTCTCGGATCTTGTACAAGACCAGGATGTCCTCCTTCACCCCTCCTATTCAGTATAGTTCTGGAATCATTAGCTAGAGAAGAGAAAGAAATAAAAGGAAGAAGAATAAGTAAAGAAGAAGCTAAATTGTCATTATTTGCATATGACATACTTTGCTTGGAAGACCCAAAAAACTCCACCAAGAAACTACTAAACTTTATACACAAATTTAGTAGCATAGCAGGATACAAAGTCAATACCCAAAAGTCAATAGCATTCCTCTATGCAGATAACAAACACACCGAGAGGGAGATTAGAGAAACAGTACCTTTTACAATAGCACCGAGGAAAATGAAATACCTTAGAATTCATCTAACTAAAGAAGTTAAAGATCTTTTCACAGAAAATTACAGTACTCTGAAAAAAAGAGATTGTAGAGGATTTCAGAAAATGGAAAGATATCCCCTGCTCCTGCATAGGAAGAACCAGCATTGTGAAGATGGCCATACTCCCAAAGTTGGTGTACAGATTTAATGCAATCTCTATCAAAATACCAACAACATACCTCACAGACCCAAGAAATTGTTCCTAAAATTTATTTGGAACCACAAAAAACCTAGAATAGCAGAGGCAATTCTGAGCAAAAAAGACAGGACAGGAGGCATTACAATTCCTGACTTGAATTTATACTACAAGGAACTGTGATAAAATGAGCATGGTACTTGCAACAAAATAGAACTGAGGACCAATGGAATAGATTAGAAGATGCAGAGGCCTCTATGAACAAGCTCAGTTACCTGATCTTTGACAAAAGGGCCAAACATGCTTCCTGGAAGAAAGATAGGCTCTTTATCAAATGGTGCTGGAAAAACTGGATCTCTACATGCTGAAAACTAAAACTTTACCCACGTCTATCACTGTGCACTAAGCTATAGTCAAAGTGGATTAAAGATCTACACATTAAAACAGAAACATTAAACCTCTTGGAAGAGAAAGTAGGAGGAACTCTTAAAGACATAGGTGTTGGCAGAGCGTTCATGAACAAAAATCAAATTGCACTTGTAATATTTAAAAGAATTAACAACTAGGACCTCCTCTTATTGAGAAGTTGTTGCTCATTGAAAGAAATTACCAAAAGGTGAAGACAACCCACAAATTTCAAAACAATCTTGACTAATAAGCACTTAGACAAAGATCTGCTCTCTAGAATTTATAAAGAACTAAAAAACATTAGCTCCCCAAAATTTAAAGACTCAATGAAGAAATGAGCATCTGAGATAAACACATACTTCTTAGAGGATGATATTAGAGAATCAAATAAATGTATGAAAAATGTTCCACATCACTATTCATCCATTAAATGAAAATTAAAACAACACTGAGATACTATCTCACCCCACAAAGAATGGCTATCCTAAAGAAATCACCCAACAACAAATGTTGGAGAGACTGTGTGGGAAAAGGAGCCCTTCTCCACTGCTGGTGGTAATATAGACTGGTGCAACCATTATGGAAATCAGTGTGGAGATGCCTTAAAAAATTAGGACTGGAAATCCCATTAAGGCCAGCTATCCCTCTACTGGGAATTTTCCTGGAGGAACTGAAAATGTCATATCATATTGATATATGTGTACCTATGTTTATAGCAGCATAATTTGTGATAGTCAAATCTTGGAAACAACCAAGATTCCCATCACCAGAGGAATGGATGAAAAAGATGTGGAATTTTTATACAATGGAGTGTTACTCAGCTATAAAGAATGATACACTTGAAGCATTTATATTTAAGTGGATGCCACTTGAAGATATACTCATAGGTGAAATAAACCAGACCCACATATGTAAATATCATATAGTCACCCTGGTATAACAACTCAAAAGAAGAAATACAAATAGAAAGGTATAACACAATTAAAAGGAAAGCGAGAACTTGAGGATTGGACAATGAGGAGAGAGCAAGGAGAAAAACTGGGAAAAATGACATGGACAAAGCCATACGTTTATATGAACAAGATAAGGCAATGATCCTGAGAATCTTCAGCAGGTTTTTGAACCTTGCAGTTAATAGTAGGATTCTCACCCTGACTAACTATATATGGTGATACCTGTGAATTAAGCAACTGCAATGAAGATAGCAATATGTAATAGAAGGGTCACGCTTGGAATGCCTGTCATTCTGCTCTTCTAACTATGTACTGCTTGTCATGTCACACCAATTATGGCCATACTGTCTCTCAAGTAAATGTTTATTT
>NW_004524694.1:8392075-8393416 GCF_000260255.1 Octodon degus | reverse complement strand
ATGAGTTCAATTTCTGGTTTTGCCAAAAACAAAAACAAAAAACAAAAAAATATATACTTTAAAAATTAAAATATTCAAACTTCATTTAGTTCTGTATTTAAACTTTATACACATATATTGGTGAACAATACATTTAAATACTATAAAGTGTCTTAAAATATTTTACTATTTTCCAATAAAGCTATTTAATGCATAAGAAGTCATAGAGGAAAAGTAAAATATTGCTAAATGACCTAATAATTATTGGTAGCTTTCAGTAAGATTATTAATATTTTCAATAATTTTGTTTAAAGCCTTAAGTGTCATGTGAGTCATAAGAAAAAAAACTGATAGCCCGAATATGATATCAGATTACATATAGAATGAATGTGTATTGTTTATAAGCAAAGGTATACATTTTCTTTTAATCTATTTTAGTACGGGTCTACAGGGTCTCACTACACAGATTGGACTTGTGGTGATCCTCCTGTTTCTAGCCTCCCAAGGGTTGGGATTACAGGCGGGTGCCACCACACCCAGTCTCAATCACAGTCTCAGTATGCCCTGGGAATAGGATCACACCTCCAGCCCCTATGCCTGCCTAAGCAGGAAGTTTGATCAGTTGAGCTATCTGGTGGGCCCCAATGTATACATTTTCAATAATTCATATTATAATTTTTTCATTCATCTTCATGTCATGGTGTATTTACTTCTGTCCTGTTTTCTTCCTATCAAACAAATCTACATATAAATCTGTAATGAAAGTGGAAAGATATTTTATACTTTAAAGAGACTAATTTATAATTACCTGGCACATTTTTACACAGAAATTCTGAAACCTAACCACATACAGCATTGTAGCAGGACAGTCCTACCACATTATTTTCTTGTCTCTTGAATACTCATCTCTGACAAAACTAAACAAAAAAGGGGATATAAATGAATGACCATTTGCTAGTAGATAGATAGATAGATAGATAGATAGATAGATAGATAGATAGATAGATATCTCTCTGTATATTTTGTATATATATAGATATACAAAATAGGATAGATATACAGCTACTTTCTCTTATTTCAATGAGAAGAAAGATTTGCACTAATAGTGTTTGGACAGGATATCACGTCTGCATTCTTTACTATTAAAAACTACTAGGAAGATAACAATATGCAATTCATTATTGTAACTGTCTAACCTGTTTTGAAACTGTCTCATTGCTATTTCTTTCTCAACAAAATTGATTAAAAATAAAATAAAAGATAAAATTACCTGGCATGTGATAATCTTACAACGATTTGATGGATATATGAGCTGGTAAAATGTTAAGGTCAGCATTCTTGGAGTGAGAAAAACGAAAGCAA
>NW_004524694.1:8390141-8391486 GCF_000260255.1 Octodon degus | reverse complement strand
TATATGTTAAAATCAGAAATGCTGATACACATAGAGTTTGATGTATATAATAAAGCTATATAATTTTCTAACTTGGAAGAAACTGAAGTTTGATATTTTTCAGTACCACTTTTATTTAGAAATTGGAATATTTTCTCATATGAAATTGTTATGGTCACAGGAAAACTACTTTTAAAAAGCAGTGGTTAAGATGTGCAAAGAAGAGACTATTTTTAGATAAATCTTTCCCAAATACTGCAGAACAGTGTTTAGCTATCGATGTATTTTATATAGATTTTGATAAAAATGTTGACCCTTAAGTTTATTCTTAAAAATGGTTGAAATTTAATGCATATTGCAAGTTTGGACAAATGTGAAATTGTGCACAGTATCATTTTTATGGTTTGAATTTTGTTTTGCAAGATTGAAAACTCATTTCAAATCCTTCGATGCAAAAATGAAATTGTCCTCTCTTCAAAACATATGCATATCATTATGTTAAAAGTTATTTTTGATAAGTTCCAATACAAAAAATCACAGATACATTATTCCATGATGTATATATCCTTGTTTTTCCTGACTCTGATAAGTGTTTTATATGATTTTATTGCTGTGGATCCAGAAAAACTACAGGAAGGCACAGGGTTATATAATATTTAAATCCAGCCTTTGAAGCATTTTTTTACCAAAAGTGTTGCATAAAAATCTACTTAGATATACTTAGTTATACAGCTCAGTATATACTTTTCTGAAACATGTTTCAAATGCAAATAAACATCTATTCATAAATAAATATACATAAATAACCATTAAAATGTTTACTTGAGTTAAATCTAATCTTCACTGAATATTAATTTCTCATTATCCAATTTAAATAAAATGTACTACTTTCAAAGGTGTGTTACAATTACTTACATTATAAAACAGAATTAAGCAGGTTCTGCACATTCATTTTAATACTTAGCATTTGTGAGACCTCATGACATATAACTTCAAGAACAATCCTAAGTTGTTCTTCAGCATCACCCATGTTGTTATCTCTGCCTTTTTATTTCTGTATGTGCTGCCTGCCAAGTGGCCATTTTCATCCTATTACGGCCATCATTGTCAAAGGACCATTTTATTCTAAATAAATGGTGACTTGATCAGATAGCATGGATCCTACAGAAAGAAGACACTGAGAATATTTTTTTCACTCCATAAATTTCTATCTCAACTTTCACCAAGGTCAGTTTATGACCACCAAATTCCTACACTCTATCGTACAAATTTAAATGTAGAGCTACATCACCAGAACTTTCCAGGTTTTGTTCTCTGTCTCTCATGGTCCTGTGGCTCCACCCACAAACAGGTGCATCCACAAAAG
>NW_004524694.1:8381555-8388181 GCF_000260255.1 Octodon degus | reverse complement strand
GATCCTAGGTCCAATATTTTTAGGCAATCATGTGCATATGGTCACATTTGTCACATCCTCGTGTCAAATGACATCCTCTCTGAATTAGAGGAACTTCCCCAAGGCATAAATCTCAGGAGATAAGGTAATACGGAGGAAAATGTAGAGGGCTTGACATAACAACTAAGAAGTAGCAGCCTATTGAAGTCTATGGTTCTAGAAAGTTTACAGAAATTTAAGACACTCCAGGCCACAGGCTTGGTGCTGACAGACAGGCCAGAGAGACTGTCTGACAATAAAAAAGGCAAGTGTGGGAAGACTGATTATGGAGAGAAAGAAGAAATGTGGCAGTAGGAAGAACTGCAGTGTGTTTTGAGAAACTGAAGGCTTTATTTTTGAATAAAGTCTAACAAGATCAAGGACTTCCTCCTACTCAGATTCCAAGCCCTGCAGAAGAACAAGTTAGAATCATGATTAAAGGCTGAACTGCTTCTAACTAACTTTGCAACATAGTTCAGACCCAACTAAAAGATAAATTTCTTTGAATCCGTTTTCCTACAGCAGCCTGACAAAAGAAGACGTACATCCTTATGCACCATAATTGTGTACTTAACTTGCAACTGAGTTCTGGCATAAAGGGTTGAAAGTAAAGTAATAAAATGAATCAAGCCCCAAAGCCAGAATATGTGAACTAAGAAAAAGGAGTAGTAGAGAGAAGTATGTTGTTAGGACAGTCTTGAAAATTGATTAAAGTACTACTGTTTTCAGACCTAGATTGTCCTCTTAAATCCTCAGGTGTCTGGAGAGCGAGTGGTGCGTAGAGCTGCTGTGCCCTTCAGTGGATTACAGCAGGCGAGGCATGGCCTGGAGTGCTGTTTCTCACTCCCCATCTTTTCTTTTTTCCCTTTGCATTCTGTGCAAAGTCCCTGCTGGACCCTTGCAAGTCCCTACCTTAGAATGAGCTGAAGCTGGACTAATACCTCTAAAAGCCTTGGAACAAATAAAAGCCTCTCCTTTAAACTGTGGGTGTTTGGTACTGTGGCCCAGCAATAAGAAACGTTACTGACACAGATGCAGGTATCAGGTAAGCAGGATCATTTTCTAACCACGTGGCTCAGAAGCCTTTCAAAGTGGTTCAAAAAGGAGTTGGGAAACCCTCACAGATGCTGCCTAGAGAAGCTCCAGAATGTTGTAAGCCAAGCTTGATGGATTCTCATCAGCATCCAGAAGACCACAGTGCTGAGCAAAATGCAAACAGTAAAAGTCAGGAGCAGCAAGTTTCAGTTGGAAACAAGGACTCCACTGCCAGCTTGACTCCAAGCCATGTGTGTTATGCTCTGGCATAAAATTTGTTTATGCTTTGTGCATGTCCTAGGATTATGGGAACCTGATATTAAGGGTAGCAGATTAATAAGTTTGATTGGGGACATTTTACAACAGTCATATGTTCAGGATTTAGCCTGGGTTCTTCTGGCAGCTTTCAATGAAATCTGTAGTGAGAACCACAGGGGAAAAGCCAAGCCAAATGACTTAAAGCTTGACCAGAAAAGAAGCACCCACAAAGTTGAGGCCCTGGAAAGTGGATTGTCTACTAGACTAGAATTTAAAAATCCAAACACTGTGCATCAGATCAACAGAAAAAAAATATCTTGAGAGCACCTCAACACTCAGCACAACCCCAGCACAACTTTATATCCTAAAACAACTGCTACGAAGTAATATGCATAAGAATATCTTTAAAAAATCATTTTAAAAAACATAAGATGAAATACTCTTTTCTTTTTAACCAACTTGCCCAGAGTATTGGCAACTTACTCTTTCAAGAACATAAACGGAAACATGAGTCTTTCTTTTCTACCTTCTGCAGCATGTGTCAGACCAAGTTCTCTAATGAACTCTTCACTTCTTCCCATCCAACCTTGTTTATAGTAGGAATTGAACTAGGACCTCTTGCTTGCCAGGCAGGTGCTGTGCAATGTTATTTTTGTGAGATTATTATTTCAGTGTACTATTGATATTATGGGAGATTTCTAGACATTCTCTGGAATATCCAGACTGTCTAAATGTCTTTGGATATTACAAGGGAAAAAAGAAGTATGATATAGCCCTCACAAAAATTATAACTATATATTCTCATTGCTTGTGGGTAAAAGGGAGCTCATTCGGATTCTCAGTTGTAATAGAGATATAATCAAATGAATTCAATAATTTTTTAACTCATAATTCTGTCTGTTAACTCTCTTTAGTACAGGTGTACCATTTATTGGAGTATCTGAAATTAAAGTAGCTGTTTGCGTAGGAAGATAATATTCAAATGTCACGTTCTCAAATCTTATTTTTTGCAACATCTGTCATGTTTTGACTAGGTTCTTCTTTCTTTCCCATTCGGGTACATGTAGGGCAATCCAGGTAGGTACTGCCCAAACAAGGGCTTTTAGTCATAGCTGAGGGCCTTCAAGCTTACAAACTTAACTTATGATCTGGGGATTGCAAGAAAACTTGTTCACTATCTGCCTAAGAGGGCGATGGTATCTATAATTTTATGCAAAAAATGTTGAATTTAAACTGGAAGAATAAGCTAGACCTGCTAACACAGTTGTAACAGGAGCTTCACCTCATTGTGTCTCTCCATGATTCCACTAGTCATTATTGGAACGTGTTTGAGCTAACTTCAGGGACAGAGATTGTTTTCTATTTGTTTGTTTCTTAAGATAAATATCACTAGTAATCTTCTTGCAAGATTAATGAAGAATAGAGTGAGAAAATAAAAGTATCAACATTCAAAAGTTGATAAAGGTGCAGTTATTACTGTTCTTAAGGAAATAAGGAAATGTAAAAAGTACATGTATATACACAGAATAACTAAGATGATTGTTCCACAAATTTTTATCAGTTTTTTTAAGATAGTAGTTAATGCTTAAAATTGTTATTTTGAGCAATCTTACATGCATAGTCTGGTAATCTTAGCAACTACATTGAAGAAAACTATGTACAATAAAGCAGCCATTGTTGAATACCTGTCATCTTGCTTTATTTTTAATTGGGTATCATGTCTAATGCTTTATCTATTATTTTTCTGTTCTCTTTAAAATAAAAAATAATAATTAGGAAAAACATCAGGATATATAGTAACAAAATTTTGCCAATACATTTGAAAACATAGACCACCACAATGTTTTGCAATGAAATTAAATATCAAGTTATTTAAAACAATATAAAATATAAATAGCTCTATATCAATCAACATTGAATAAATAATTAACATTACTATCTATTTGATTTTTGGGAGGAATGTCAAATGCAGGACCTTGTGCTTTCCAGGCAGGCACTTATGCCACTGAACTATATCACCAGCAAAAATTAAAATGAAAATCTTCAAAGGATGGCACTTAACAGTTTCATTAGTAAATTTCATTAAGCATCAAAATATTTACAGTTCTGGGCTGGGGAGATAGCTCAGCAAAATAAGCACTTGCTTAGCAAGTGCAAGGGCCTGAGTTCAATCCCCAGTCTCCCTACAACAAAAAAATGTTTACAATTCTTTCAATAAATTCAGGTGACTGGAATAATTAAAAATATCTGTTTTAAAAAACATATGTATTTGTTACAAGGTCTCATATGCCCAGCGTTCCGGGGCCAGCACAGCTGGTGGTACCCGGGATCCAACCCAGGTTCTTGCACTTGCTAGGCAGGCACTTAGAGTGTCGAGCCATCTCCTGAACCTATCCAAATACTGTTATGAGACGTTTTTATATTTACATGAAGAGTAATTTCCATAAAGAGTCTATGAACACCAACAGAAACAAAAACATCTTACCAGCTCCAGGTTATAATGCATCTTTCTTTCAAGACCCAGTACTATTTTCTTTGAATGTATGCTTTATATTCTGCCTAATATATTTCATTATTTCTCTAATAAATAAGATTAAAAAGTCATATAAAATATAAGTTGACAGCTTAGTGTCTCATTAGTATACATGCAAAACTTCTTATTATAGGTTTCTACCACCTTCTAAAGAGCAAAATGCATTCCTGAATGATCTCATTAATAGAACTGTCTTACACCTGAAAACTAATTTACTTAACTGCGTTAACAAAATACAACACAAAAATATATGTCATACCAGTAGATACAGAAGGAATCTTTAAAATATGAAAGATGTACTTGTAAAAAAAAATGTTTAATTCAGTAGTAAGCATGTACTTACTAATTTTGACCAAAGAACTCCTTTTACAAAGTGCAAAAGCTTACCATGCATGGAATGAAGTCTTAGGCTGCAGAAAATAAATCAAACTGAAAATGTATTTGCTCATACTTTATTATTTATATGAAGCCAAACCATAAGACATCTAAGCCACAACAGAGTAAATCAGAATGTGGCTTACTCAAAAGCCTGGAGAGGAGCACAGAGAAAGTGGAGATTGACTGGAATAAAACATAAGGGACATTTCTGTGATGGTGGAATTATCTTAACTCTGATTCTGGATAATTATACACAATTTCAAAACTTATAAAAATAAAAATATCTGGAACTTAGTATACATGAATTATATCCAGAACTATTAAAGAAACCTATTAGATCATGCTGTAGTATTTTATTTTTATGGCCGAGGTCTGAAACAGCCTATTAAATGGGCATATTTGTTTTGAGCTTGCTGGTCTTGTACAAACATGAATCACGACACTGATTAATGATTTGTTGTCTTCTTTCCAGTGTAACTAATGCGTATTTAAGTAACCTTGAAAATAGCACAGTGTCAGCCAAACTCTAAAATGGGCTTTTATTGATGTTTTATCCATTTCATAATTTTTTGCAAACAAACTAAATAATTCCTCTGAAACTGATATTATTGCACAAAAAGTTTAATGTGGAAAATATATATTTACCAGTACATTTTACCAGTGCCAAATATTTTCAAAACCATCATATATAAGTAGAGCAAATAGTCAAAATCCTCTATCCCTGTGAAGCAGTCTTCCAGTTTTCCTTGCATTATACAATATCCTTTACATTTTTTACTTTTTCTTCTCAAACTCTAAGAGTTTGACTTGTTCAGAGCTCTTTCTTAGGCTTCCTATTTGTGCCATCTTAGTGGAAATATTTTTAGTGGAAATTATTGATCTCTTGGTTTCCTATAATATCTACCCATGGAGGGCACCTAAAATATAACTCCATCTGAGCCCTCCCACAGGTTAGACTTTCTCACCCACCTTCTAATGTTTTTTACAAATAAATATTTAATGTCTCTCAGGTATCTCAAACTAGAGTAAAACATCTCCAGTTTTGCCAAAGAAATCTTCATTTACATTTACTGTCATCAACATAGTTATTAAATGATGTTCCCTTTCAACTTCAAATAGATCTGGATTTAGATTACAGTCACGAATATTCTATTGATTCACTTCTCCATGCAAATTCATCCACCATGACATTGGCCAATCAATTACTCAAAGACTCAATGTAGCATACTATTTTAATTCTAGCTATTACTATTTTCTCATGCTTGTTGTGCCAAACATCTCTCTGATTTGAAAATATTCACCTGTATTAGTTTTCCATGGGTAAAACACAATGTACATCCATCTCACTGTAAAGAAGAGACAATGATGATTCTACAAACTTTGTAGAAGAAGGGGAGGACAGCAAAATGTGCTGACTTCTTGGTAGCTAGGAGGAAAACAGAAAGTGTCCGACAATAAGGGGTTGGAACTCATGTTTAGCACCATGGTCACACCTTCAAAACCCCCTCAGCATACCAAAAAAAATTGCTTTACTAATCTGCTAGGTGTTTTAATCTAGCCAAGTTGATCTACCACTGGTAATACTCCCATTTCACTCTTCGGGGATCCTGATACCCACAACCATCTTTTAAATCATATTTATTCTCCAAAGCACAAGTTAATGATTCTATATAACATGGTACAACCACAACATAAAACAAAAAAATACAATAATTCCTTCTTTAATGCTTCAAAAGTTCCAGCATTTTTCAAAATTCCAAACTTCTTTTGACACTCCAGGTGAATTCACAGTAGTAAGGTTTTATAAAAACCCAAAAAGTTGTTACACAATATAATAGCATGGATAAACATTCCTGTTCTTGGCAGACATTGCACATGCCTAGCATCTTCAATTTCCTAAAGTCTCCATTGGCATGAGGCTTCATTCCAACACCTTCTCAAACTTCCTTCTGCAAGAGCTCGTACCAAGTAGGCATTGTTTTGAAGGGATGGAACCTCTGTGATTCCATATGTCTTTCATTCTGCATGTCAGTGAAACCAGAAGCACCTGAAAGATGTCAAGTTCTGCTGTCAGAGGGAACAGGAGGCTGGTCCATTTGGGCCGTGGCCTCAGCACACTCTGAGTGCCTGGATGGCTGAGCGCTGGGAAGTGAATCCTGGCAATCCAATCCCCTCAGTTACTTTCTTGAGAAGACATAGCTTCTTAATTGTATGGTTTTCATACTTTTAACTCTGAGTCTGTGATGGGAAAGGTCATTGCAGATATCTAATATAATGTTATGCCATCTTTCATTCTTCTCCTTAAAGTACTGATCTTTCTTTGCAACAGTGCTAATCTCTTCAGCAACTACTTTGATTTTCTTCCTTCCTTCCTTCCTTCCTTCCTTCCTTCCTTCCTTCCTTC
>NW_004524694.1:8379350-8381455 GCF_000260255.1 Octodon degus | reverse complement strand
TCCTTCCTTCTTTCCTTTCTTTCTTTTTCCTTTCACACTGGGAATTGAACTCACAACATCACACTCATCAGGAAGGTGCTATGTTGTTGAGATAAATCTCCAGCCACCACTTCTATTTTGACCCTAAATTTACAAACGGTTGCTTTTGGAGCAAAATGGAATTTTTCAATTGTTCTAGTCTGATTTTTTTATGTTGTTGTTCATTTTTATGCATTCGGCACAGGGTCTCACTATGCAGCTTAGATTTGTAGTGATCCTCTTGTTTTCAGTCTCCCCAGTGTTGGGGTTACAGACGTGTGCTGCCACACCTGGACTCATTCACTGGCACTGCTGGGGGCAGAGCTGGTGCAGCATGTGGAACCAGGGTTCAAATCCTGGTCCCTGTGCTTGCCAAAGCAGGCACTTAGTCCACTGAGCAATCTCACTGGCCCTGTTCTGCTCTGCTTTTTGCCCATATATCTCAACATAAATGTGACTCAAAGAAGCCTTCAGTAATCATGCCACTTGGTGAATGGAGTTTCTCAAAATTTTCCCAACCAAATCAATTAATCCACTGTCATTAACCCCAGTCTCTGGAAAACTCTGATACCATTAGAAAATTGAAGACATTTTTTTTGGGAGAGCATAACCTATATGATCTTTAGTTTCATTACTAATGCGAATTCCATGTTCCTAACTGAAACGTCACCAGCTTGGCTTTTACTGCATTCAGATCAGCATTCAGCCGCTTGGCTCCCCACCTGCACTTCTGAACTCCAGTTCTATCACGCTAAGCTCCAACTTCAACACCTATCACTCTGCATATGGCACTCTCGAGCTCCTTCAGCCTGCTGCTCTAAAAATTTGCATAAGCAGCTCCAAAGTCTTTGGACTCAGATGGTTGCATATGATCGCAGCCATGGCCCTCTGAATCTGGTATTGATTTTGGTGCTGGTCAGATTTCTTGTCTTCGGGTAAGAGTACCCAAAATCCACGACTTAAATGAGAAGGGATTTAATGTGGCTCAGGTTTCTTGGGATTCAACCCAGGATCAGCTGACTCCGAAGCAGAAACTTCATAGCAGAGAGATGTGATGGAGCAAAAGTTTTTGCTTGGTGGGGGCCACAAGTAAGAGTAGTGGAATAGTGCAAGAGAATAAGCAATAAGGGACAATATATAGTATCCAATGTTACTCATCTACACCCACAAGGACACACCCAGAAGTGTGCTACTTCTTTGCTAAGAATTATTTAATCTTACGGAGTTAGCACATCGTGAGTAATGTCATAGCACTAAATCCACTGCATGATTACGTGTAATAATAACTTTAATATCTAGTGCATCATAGTACCTACAAATCCCACTTGCTTCAGTTTTACAGCCATGTACCACACAAGGTTAAGTTGCTAAAATCTAAATAAAGGTCCCTATTCCATAGCTGCTCAATATGTGCAATATGACACTGAAATTTCAATCTACAGTATATATTCCTCATAATTAGGCCCATGTGTACCTTTCAAAGTTTACTCCCTTTTATTATATGCTTTATTTAATTTTCTTTTGTCAAACATGAAATCTCATTATCTTTCAACTATGTCATCTAATGTAACTCAAGAATTTTAAATATCTTGACTCATTTCTAGGAACGATCTTTAAGATCTTCAATGTTAGCTTCCTTATCTTGCTTAAAATCTCATCACTGTTGTTTCATATGGGAGAGAAAACTCAATGAATTTCTTCCATTTCTTCATTTGTTGGCATTTACAGTGTTACATTTCCTCAGATAATTTAGAGGCTGCCTCTTTCCCAAATACATTCCAACATTACAATGGTTGAGATCTCTGCATAGAGAAAATTGGTTTATGTCCTGAGATAGTAAAGTTAATGCACTTCCCAACTTCCAAAGATGGGAAGGTGGTCAGGATTTCTAGAAGTAGCTTCATAAGATGCAGTTTCTCCTCAAGTGTTTCTCCTCAAGTGTAGGACTCCTTGGCTGTAACACATGTCATTGTGCAGCATTCACCTAGGTCACCTCTACACTTCTCCCACAGGACTTGGCATACTAAAAGAAATGGTGAAAAAGCAGCTCAGACTACGAGCTATACTGTGTGAAGTCACCTGAGTTC
>NW_004524694.1:8374167-8375330 GCF_000260255.1 Octodon degus | reverse complement strand
TGGGTGGGTCTTGCCTCTAGCCTCTTTGCAGGGAGTTCTGCTGAAGGGTTCCACACTGGGCCTGCACTTTGGGTCCAATGAGTATCCGCGGGCCCTGGGTGGTCTCACTCACCCACCAGGCCAGGACTCTAGGTCTATTCAGGATCTGTGGGCCCCAGATTCGTCTCACTCACTCACTAAGCAACAATGTAGTTGCTTAGTTCACAGAAATCAACATATAGAGTTAGTCACATGGAGTATTCTGTCCATTAGCTGCTATTTTCAAAAAATAATTTTCCTTTGTGAACTGTTAGAGTTGGTGGAGAGGTCAAAATTGGTTGTATATAGACAGTGTGAGTTAAAACAATAGTAATGAGTTAACTGAGGTTCTTATAATGAACTTTTATGAAAATGTTAGGAAAAAAGCAGAATCATTTTTAGTTTTATTTTTCAGCATCTGCTTCCATTGAAATGGTGTTAGCTTAGTCATGTACACACAAGCATTCATCCAGTATGCCGCATACTGTTCTCATGTAAGCACCGCTGTAACCAGGTCTATGCCATGTAAGAGGGATAAAAGCTGTGGGGTACAGCTCAGGGCTCCTATGTCAGGGTTTTGGAGTATGAGGACTCAATAGCATCCCTTGCTTGGCTGTTAGCATACTCAGTTTTAAGAAAACCAGTATGGAGCTTATAGGACCCAAGCCAGGGCTTAGAAAACTCTGGCCCAAAGAACTAACGTGGTCCTCTGTTTAGCATGTTTAGTGACGTAAGCAATGGCTTTAAAAATAGCAAAAATTTCCACAAGTATAATGTTTCATAGTAAATGAAAGTATTTATAAGTGAAGTGTTAGCATCCATACAGAAGAAATTTTGAAAGGCATAGCCGTGCTAGTTCTTTTTTGTATTGTTGGTAGCAATATTTCCACTACAAAGGACATATATTGCTAGTATGAAAGAGGGTGTAAGTGCGAACCTGAAATTTTCACTGTCCCTTTATGGAGAAGTGTTGATATAATCATAAATTCAGATGATGCTTCAGTGACCATAAGTAATTACCACAGTCTTTGTTTAAAAATAATGTAAGTCAGGGCCAGCCAAATAGCTCAGTGGATTAAAGCACCTGCAAGCAGATGCAGGGGCTAAGGGTTCAATCCCTGGACCTGCCATGCGGGCCCCTCCCT
>NW_004524694.1:8369712-8374067 GCF_000260255.1 Octodon degus | reverse complement strand
TGGGTTGTTTAAAAGTTTTCTCAGTGATTTGATGAATCTCACTTTCAACTTCTCCTCCTGTTTTCCATCTTAGTAAAAACGCAAACATATTCCATATTCGTAGTTATCTACTATTTATGTCTAAAACATATTATTTTTTCTTTCTCTTTCTAGTTCCTTATACTCCATTCAAATTCAGTTTAGACTTGAACTCATTCTAAGGTAGTTATACCACTTGGTGCTTCATGTTCTATAATACGCTTCCCCTTGGCAAAAGACGATTCTATCACTTCTGTTAAGCCAACAGAAAACCTTCCAAAATTCAATTCAACATGAATATTCATCTATAATAAATCTCTCCCTTGGGAAAACTGGCTACTCCTACTTTGGTATCATTCTATGAAAACAAGTCACGATCCTGCATGTAACCATTTTATTATATTCTTATTTGTATGCCCAGCTTTCCTAGTCACTTCCAGTCATGTTTTTGTAGCCATCATTTATTTAGTGCTTGCTGTGCTCCCGAGAGTCCTTATTTTCCTCCTGGTATATGAATCATATACTGAAATACATGATGTATATGATGTTTCCACTTCAGATTACAAGTTCAAATACTGTTCCCAGAAACAGTTAAGTATAAGACAATGGGCTCTAATCAGAAGCAAAACTGCGAACACTACTTCACATCCTTGTATACTTATAACACATATTTGAGTAAGACAATATCTCACCTTTTATAGAGATGAGAAATTTGAGCCTCAGAGATGTTAATATGTGTTCATTCTCAGACATGAAATTTGATTTGTTGGTACATATTTATCTCTCAATAAGGTGTTTTGAGACAAATGAGTGGTTATGGGTTTTGGGATTTCTGGGCTGATAGGGAATGGCATACAGAGGATGTAGAAGTGGAGCTTCAGACTCAGAAACCGAGTGAAGGAAACAGGTTCTGTGACTGGAGGAGTCTATTAGGTCCCATATGGCAGGTCTGGTTTTAATTATTATGAATGTGAGGTGATGATGAGGCTTTTAGGAAAGACTTTTAACTGGCAATTTCAGCTAATTTCAGTAGGAATTACAAATCTGTTCGAGGCAAGAGGATGCTAAACTAAATTTATAGAAGGCCTGTTTTATTTTATTTTATTTTATTTTTTGCATTCTGGTACCCATCTGTCAATTAAGTTTTTTGATCACCAGGCACTGAAGAAAATGTCAAAATCTTACTTATTGGGTGTACAAAAATGATGACAAGAGAATAGTGGTACTATTGACATTAACAGTTATTTAAAACTTATTGATTATCCATGAATTTTAGAATGGTGTGATACAAAACTTTCAAACATTAAAATTAGAAGCTTATATTTTAGAAAAAGTACATAAAATCAATAAATATAACAAATGAAGAAAATGAATGCAAAGTGAAGACAAAAATAATAATTGTACATTTGTGTGAGGAGAAGTATCTTGGTTACGGGACGATTTGCATAGAACAGGATTTCTTATCAGAAAACTAATTCGGTACACAGGTCGTGCTGTGCCTTGTGTCTAGATCTCATGCCGAAGACCCGTGCAGTCAACGTCAGGGCAGGTCGAGGCAGCTGCAGGGAGAGTGTGTGGAGCTGGGAGCAGGCAGCGCGATCACTAAAGCAGTCCACTCAGTGGTCTGGCATAGTCCGGACCAGTATTGAGGGGTGAGTGCTGCACCCACCCGACGGCTGGTAGGCTGCCCAAGACGTAAGGGGCAGGAGCAGGCTACGGTGCTCTCGCCTGCCTGCTGCTGTGGTCTGTGCTGCTAGGCGATGCCCTGCATGACACCACCCTGCCGCGGAGCCAGACTGCTAGGGAACGAACCTTCCACAACTGTGGGCCAAATGACCGCTTCCTCCTTACTTTTGGTGTAGGAATTTTGTCTCAGTAGTGGGAACAGCCGCTAAACAGCAAGGCGCCACTTTTGTTCTGTCTCTTCCCCAAGAGGCCACGTCCCGTCCATTTGTCCCCACCAGTTGATGCAGCACAAAACCTCACATTTGTTGCTGCCCCACCTTGAACTCTTCAATTTTATAACCATGAACCAAAATAACTACCTTCATTCATAAATGATCCAGTCTGAATTATTCTGTTACAGCAAAGGAAATTGAACTAAGACAACAGGCTGTACCTACTAATTCAGTATTACCAGTGCCTCCATCCCCTTATCATTTGGACAAGGAAGGGCAATACAATAAGGTTCATAGGATTTTGTTCAGATTTTATGAGATAATTCACATGAAGCTCTTACCAAAATGCCTTATATGCAGTACCTTTTGGAAAATATTAGCTGTTGTTGCCTAGTTTAAAAAGATTTTGCTGTTTGTAAGAAAAAACATTTCTGAAACCCTATTGCGCTAGCAAGCAAAGTCCCTGCTCTTTCGCAGATAACAGAGGTATTACAACTGTTCTCTGAACACGAGGCCAATACGTGTGGATAGAAAAGTTAAATCCACAGTATCAATTTAGGTAGGTACCTTTTGCTTCTTTTCTTGTCAATAATCGCTATCTAGAAAAATGAAAGTTCTATTTTATGTCATACTGTATATCTACCTAGTTATGACTTAACAGAATAAAATGTTTAAAAGAGATGCTAATTGTAAAAACAAAAATGGAATATTCTTCAAAACTATAATAATATGATTAATAAGTTTGTGTGTATGTATATGTGTGTCTGTGTGCCTCTGTGTGTGTGTGTGTGTGTGTGTGTGTGTGTGTACTTGTTGTAGGAAAAATTGAAAAGGATGAATTAAGGGTGGAAATCAGTTCTATTGATTAGTACCAAAAAAGAAAAGCTGGAAGCTAATATTGACTTATTTGTGTTTTTAAATTGATTGATTTACTTTAAGAAGAATAAAAAGTAATAGATTAAAACATTAGAAATGATACAGAACTTCAAAAGACAAGACGACAGAGATTCAGCAATGGTGAATTGAAAACATCATAATGTGGATTTATTTAGATATACAATTTTAAAAGTGATTACCTGAGAAGTCAGTGTTTTGTTTTTGTTATTTTTTTGTTGTTGTTTTTGGCAGAACCAGGGATTGAACTCAAGCCCTTGCACTTGCCAGGGAAGCACTTATACCACTGAGCCATCTCCCCAGCTCCTGAGAAGACAGTCTTAAGAGTATGTATTTACTATGTTTTATGAGTTACCACATATACTTAATATATATTTTTATATTTAATGTTATATAAGACAATAAAGTTAGGTTTAGCGGAGCTGGTGAGATGGCTCAGTGGTCTAAAGCACTTACTTAGAATAAACTTAGCAAAGCACAGGGACCAGGGTTCAATCCCCTAGCACCACATGCCAGCCAGCCCCGCCCCCTGGTGGGCTGAACTGGCCACACACACACACACACACATAAATAAATTTATTTAAAAAATAAAAAAAAAACTTAGGTTTAGTAATATGTATTATATACACCTATATGATATGAAACTCTCACAGACGTGTCTACATGGATATTTTATATCTGTAGTTATATCAACATTTGTGAAGTAATTTTCATCTTTCTATCTTTAAAACACTTCTACTGCTATATTTCTCAGTAAATAGAAATCTCTTCTTTTGATTTCTCTCCTCATACTTCTCAGTCATTTTTCCCTTATTTCTTTCTGTAGTTACTGTCATCAGAAAGAACTGTCAAATCTAGGCTGGAAATAAATCCAGAGTCCAACCATTTCCAATCACTGTCACAGCTCCCCTGGCCCAAAACATTGTCACTTCTCACTCAGTCATCACCAGAGCTTTCAAACCAATTTTCCTGTTTCCTCCCATGTCCCCAACCTTTGATCCTTCATCCAGGAAGCCAGGACGCCAGGCATCTTTTCTGTCTGTTTTAGCCAAATGTATTCCTCCCTCACACACAGTTAAGTCCCAATTTTACATGACCGACCATCACTGACATGGTTTTTCCACACACCACATGGACCTCAACCAACTTTCTCTTTTTTCTCTAAAAATGTTTACATGCTTAGTTTGTATGTTTACAGCCTTCTTCTTTTCTTTGATATAGTACAGTTTTCCACAGGAGCTCAATCAAGAGAATTTCATTTGTTGTTGTAATCCCAGTGATTCAATATTTGTATTGCCATATTGTATGCATACGTACACACAGTAATTATTTCTTCAATAATAAATTTCAGTAATAGTGAACAATTTATACAGAAACAACACATGAGTGAACAAATACGTGTAACAATTTTAAAAAATAGGCCATACATGAAGATTTTTGAACATAATTTCACAGACTAACCACTATTTTGAGTACTTCTTAAAATTCATTTATAATTTGCTCATAGAATCAATTTCAATATAAAAGTGTCAAAACAGGGGCTGG
>NW_004524694.1:8355628-8361877 GCF_000260255.1 Octodon degus | reverse complement strand
CTTCTTTAACAATAATGTCAAACAAGTAAAATAAGTGTCTATAGCCTAGTACTTTACCATTTAAATAGGAAGAAATAAGCATTTCTCAAAACATAAGTTATGATGTCTTTGCATCTCTTATTTCAAATCTAAAGTGTTGGAATATGTTAAAGTTCAGCATAAAATTAATATTGGACAACTCTCATGGCTTGTTTGTTTTGGAGACTTTAATTTTCTTATAGCTGACAGCTTTAAAAGTCCAATTTGTACTGATGATCCAGATAAAAGCAATAGGTGTTTTTAACCTGCTGTTCTATGCTACAGATAATGACCGGATCCTGTATCATGCGAACAAAGCTCTCCTTGAACCTAGAACTTCAATAGAAAATCTCTGGACTGACCACATGAAAACTCCATTAGTTCTAAATTTAAGGTCACGTTAAAGAAAGTACAATATTCTCTCCATAAATTGGTGCAAATATTTTTCATTGACTAATTATATGATGCAATCTATGAAGGTAATAGCACTAGTAATTTGTCTATTTACTTGTTCATGTTTTTTATGGTATCTTTTGTTATCTTTCTGTGTTCCTTTTTTTTCATTTTCTAGACTTTCTATGTACCTAGAGATCCTTTATCTCTGGTGTATATCTGTCTGTCCCAAACTTAGGCTGTCAGATCTAAATTTACTTTGAGAACTATAGTTGTGTCTCCCTGGTTTTGCTAAAAACACTTCCTTATGGTCAACTTCAATCCCTTAAGATACACATGAGCTCATCTCACCATTCCACCTTCTCCAAATATGCTTCATGTCCAGTAAGGTTCATCTCCGAGAATAACATGGGCATTCCCTTGATTTTCTGATTCTAAATATCAGCATAATTTTAAATATTTTCCCAACCTTTGTTCAGAATTCCTTTCCTTCCCTCTACACTGAAGTTACAGGAGATTAAGATTTCCTAGTCTTCCTGCTACGTATTGTCCCATTTGGACAGCTGCACTCCATCCTTTCCAATAGCTTCTTCCTGTTTCCTTCATCATCTCTCATGATTCTGGAACCTTATTATTTTCTTTGCTGTGTTTCTTGCCAAAATTTCTTCTCAAACCATTCATTTTCTATAGTTGACAGATGATTTAACAAATTTGCTTTAAACTGTTAGGCCTTCATTGCCCAAAATAAATTCAATTATTATAGTGTGTTCTCAAGGCTCTAAGTAGCTGTCTCACCTACTATGAAATATGATAATTCTTAAATTTTCAATCGCAGCATGCACACCAGCCCTGCTACACTGAGTATGCTTCTCACCAGTGTGGCTATTAGTTTCTAGACTTCCTACATGGCCTTCCTGCCTGGACTGTTCTCTTATCTTCTTTGGTAACTCCTGTGGGTTCTTTCAGACTCAGTTTAGTTGTAGGATCATACTAACTCTTTCCAACCTTATTAGAGAAAACATCATAGTGAATCAATTAAAAAACTTTTTGTCCCATGAAAGTAAAGTAAAATCTTTAAAAAAATGGTTGAAATCAATGTTTCGGAATTTTAAACACTCAGTGTTTGCAGTGAAGTGTGTAGTGCTTATGTAGGAAACATCTTCTATTCAGGTGGTAGCCAAGAGCTCTGAGTCCTTTTATCACACCCCATTTCCCATCCTAAGTCTTTGGGTATACAATCCTTACCTTTGATGGCAGCTACCTGCCTCTCATCCTACTGTAGGATTAGGGAGAGCAGGTCACTCCTGCTTTTGAAATGAATCTGGTCGTGTGTTTTGACCTATCCGATAGCTCCCTGAAGCACAAGCTCAAAAGGCTTTCTTCCCCTTGATTAAGTGGGAATTTTTCCAGGTGCTGACAGTTACTGGAATATTTCCAAAACCATTTACAGAGCGATCCATTAGCCTTGGCTGCCTGGAAGTATGGGTGGAACTGGGAGCAAATGACTGGCTGACTAGAAGGTTCTCCTTCCTTTCAGGAGGAAATTCTGGGCAGTAAGATGTTTGAAGGGACCAGAGAGATAGCATAAGACAGACATAAGCACCTGCCTCGCAAGGTCCTGAGCTCAATCCCTGGTACTCTAAAATAAATAAATCAACAAGTAAACATAAAAAATTTTCAAGGAACAAATAATCTGAAAAGCTTCAACGTATTCTTGAGGATCTAGAAAGCCACACACATGCACAAAGTAGAGCTCACACTCAGGAAAGAGCAGGGTCCATTAAGGTCGGGCATGTACCTGACCTGCCTGCTCTACACAGCCATAAAGCTAAGGCTGTTAGAGGGCTGGATGGGTTCACTGTTAAGACACTTACATAAATCTCTATCAGTGTCCAGCTGACTACAAAATGAATAGAATGCCAAGGCCATACATGAGAAGAAGTCAAATATGACTAAAATTAATTCCGGAAGGTCACAGGATAAATAGTAACTACAGGAAAGACCAGCAATAGCTCAAAAGGGAAGAGAGTCTCACTCCCAGAATTTCCACAATATATCAAAATGCTTCAGTTTTTAACAACAACAACATATAGACATATACATATATATGTATATATATTATATAACATATAAAACATATATATGCAAGAAAGCCTGATACATAAAGAAAAAAGTTCAATCTATCCCAAAAAAAGCCTAAACATGGCACTGAGACACAAATAACGATCTACTTCTAAAATGCTATGAAATTCTCCTGAAACTGCCCTTTCCTTGTGTGTTTTCTCATCTAAACTGCAAATTTAACTGAGTTAATAACAATGTCTGTCATCCCAATAGTGAGACCCACCTTTGCATACAAATCTGTTGTACTGGAAAAACTTATAACAGAAACTTGCTGGCTGATGCATCCTACAGGTTTCTCTATATCTTAAATCCATTTAGAGATCTGGGTTTAGATGATGTTTAAATCTTCCACTTGGGAGGCTGTAAACAGGCGGATCACTATGAGTCCAATCTAGTAGTAAGACACTGAACATGCCGTAGACCCTTCCCTAAACATACAAAAATTAAAAATAAAACTTCAGATTTCAGAAAATTATAATTTAAAAATTAT
Source organism: Octodon degus (assembly GCF_000260255.1). NCBI lineage: Eukaryota > Metazoa > Chordata > Mammalia > Rodentia > Octodontidae > Octodon > Octodon degus. Next base: position 8,358,852 of record NW_004524694.1, on the reverse strand, counting down.
ACTTTTAAATAAAATACCAAAGTTGTTGCAAAGTAGCAATGGGATTATAGGCACATGCCACCAAGCCCAGTCTCAATTGCTGGAGTGGCTCATCATGTGTATGCTTAGTTCTACATATCCATTGAGATTATTATAAAAAATGTTACTAACAGAAAATGTAATTCTCAAACAACTAGATACAAATCATGGGGGAAAAAGCCACTCCCGAGTTATTAGAAGTCTGTAGGATTGGATGGATAGGAAAAGTGCAGAGCCTCTAATATAATAAAAAGGGCAAGAGAGTGGTTCATTTTACCTGAAAGTTGATGACATTAGGATTAGAGATGTTTTGCTTTAAGACTAAATGGAGCATAGATACTAAAACTTAAGATTTCAATGGCAGCCCAAATAGCTCAAAAGATTAAAGCGTCTGCAAGCAGGTGCAGGGCCGGGGGTTTGATCCCCGGGCCTGCCAAGCCAGCCCTGCTCCCCAGGTGCGATGAGATGCAATTGAGACTGGGCTTGGTGGCACATATGTATAATCCCAGTACTTGGGAGGCTGTAAACAGGTGGATCACTATGAGTCCGACCTAGTAGTGAGACCTGGAACACACTGTAGACCCTTCCCTGAAAATACAAAAATAAAAAAATAAAAATAAAACTTCAGATTTCAGAAATGAGAAATTTATAATTAAAAAATTATACTTTCAAATATAATACCAAAGTTATTGCAAATTAGCAATGGTAAAAAATCTTCAAATTCAGTACTGGATTTTGTATACTATATACCCAGAAATTCATGTAGTGAATAATACTTCTCTAGGAAATTAACTTCTCATTTATATTTGTAATAATTGATGTACTAATTGACTCTTTAACCAGTTTAGTATTTATCAGGGACTTAATGAATACTAACATTAGATATTAAAGGTAAATAGGTAAATACTGTCTATGAACTTTCTGTCTTTATTAAATATTCTTCATAATATGGTTGGATAAATATCAATCAAATAAAATCATACAGTTACATTCAAATTTATCAGTTTATGCATATCTATATTGAAAATCTATCATCATATATTTTCTTCTTTCTCAATAATTAATATACTGTTATTAACGTCACAAAAAGCCTGCTATACTGCCATCAGTTTGAAGCACTTTTACTTATGCAATGCTAAGAAGTTCATCCTGATTTTTATTTATGTACCAAAGATGTGCTGAGCCAAGCCAAATGCTAATCACTTCTATGACAAAATATATCTGATGATATTCTAGGCCAGAAATTTCACTGTCTAGAAAAAGAAGCAGAAATTTATATAAGAATGAAAAGTTTAATTAGCATAGGCAAAGAAACGTATAGACTATCATCTCTATGTCAAAGATTTAATTGGGAATCTCATACTAAAAATGAAATTCTAATGTCCCAGGACTATGGCCAGTGTTAGAATACTCAGAGTCAGTGTCTAGCGAATAGGCCAACCTGAGAAGAGATGTTTTACATTGTTACCCAGTAACACAGTGTTTGGAACATTACCCATTCGATAAAGTCAAGATGGAAGCACTCTGCCTGATTAAAATTATCTTGAGGGGCCAGAGATAGCCCCGTGGAATAAGTGCTTGCCTGGCAAGTGCAAGGTCCTCAGTACCATTGCTGGTGCAGTGAAAAGTAAAAAAAGATCCTTAAAATGAAACATTTCTCCTCATTCCAAATTTAATCCCTCCAAGAATTACAGTATCCATTGAAATGGTATATAAATTTTAAATTAAAATAATTATGTGGGGCCTGGGGAGATGGTTCAGTAGAATAAGCACTTGCCTGGCAAGCGCAAGGGCCTGAGTTCAATCCCCGGTTCTGCAAAAAAAAAATAAATAAATAAATAATAATAATAATAATAATAATAATAATAATTATGTGTACCTCAGAATTTAAAATTCATGAACAGAGCATATACATTTTTCACTAAGCTTGGGAAGTTACTAAAATGTAAATTAAGCCATTGAGACACTTTCTGTTAAATTTTGAATATGAATTATTTTGTGTGACCATGGTAAAATTATTCTAGGAAATTATTTTGAATTTTTAAATAAAGACACTATGGTGACAACATCTCAATTTTAGATCATTACAGAACAGCTAGAAATTGAGCATTAGAAGTGAAAAGAGAGTTGGCTCAGGAGGATGTTGTAGAAGGAGCATTGTAGCAAATACAGAAAACTGTACGTGGTGGGTCTTGGAAATGATCTTTGTCATGCAGGGTCAAAGTGGACTCAAATCTTCTCTCTTCTATCTCTCATGAGCCTTTGACTGGCAAATGATATGTTGCTTATGCATACAACTCTTCCTAGTTGATTCAATAAAACTTCATCATTGAAATAACATTCCGAGTCTTTTCCATTTCTCCAAGTAGCACCATGTCCAGCAGAAAATGAATTAACAAAATAGTATTTCATTTATTCTATCAGAAGTATCTCGATGAGTAATTTGATTGACTCACACTGTTTGATACATCTATCATTAATTTTTTTTCCTGTCTAAAAGAATAGGTTTCTGTTTGGTGCAACATTGGTTGTATAAACACCACCATGACTTCAGCCCACTTTCAAAACTGTTTGAATAGTTTATTTTATGCTGTTGAATAGCAAGTACGACTAGCATAATAAGTTAGAACAACACAGCTATTTTTTCAATTCTGATGTTCAAAGCACAGGAATAGCTGAGCTGAGTCTCTGCTAAGGGTCTCTCTAGTCTTCTTTCAAGGATCCCATGGGCTTAGTTTTGTAGAAAGGCAACCCTAGACAGCATGGGTCTCTGACTTCCCTGAGCGATAAGTAGAATCCTCTTCTTAGGGGTCACAGTACTTTGGATTTTATTTTCTCCCTGAAAGCAAGTCAACAACTAGATACTGAGGATACCTCCAAGGCATGTGGCTGTCTCAGCATAAGAGATTATTCTTTCAAATTTTGCAAAGGAGGTTATTGGTTTTTCTTTTTTGTTGTTGTTGTTAATTTGTTTTTTCTTTGATCTAGTTTAATAGAATACTTGTTTGACACAAAACCATTCTTTAAATTTTCACTAGTTTCTCATTCCATTATTTATCCAATTAAAACATTTGCTTTAAAAATAAAGGTGTGCTTTTGTTTTCACTCAGATTTACTGATTTTCCCCTTTATTGGATGCTCACTTTAATATCCTCTCTGAATAATCATCTGTTTTTGCATTCTTGTCTTTTCTCACCCCATTTTGT
>NW_004524694.1:8348925-8350183 GCF_000260255.1 Octodon degus | reverse complement strand
TTGCATCAAATCTTAATTCTTCAAATGTTGATATATGTGTTCCTCAATTACAGAGCCAGTAAAACAATGCATTGACCAAATGATTTCGTTTTCTTCTGTTCATTTATTCCTAAGATTATTTGTTGAATGCCTGCCATGTGAGAGACACAGAGCTAAGTAAGGATTTCCTACTACCAAAATAAACCTATAGGTGCCCATAAAATGTGACCATATTAATTGCAGAAATTCTCTTTGTTTATCTTCCTATAATTGGCCTTTCATTTTGGCCTTATGCAATTATTACCGGTGTACTAGGTTCTCAGTTCAAGGAGCTGGCAAGACGCTCCGATATTTTCTGTTAGATGCCATTGGGTGGTGTTGGGAAACTCACACTTTGTCACTTTTCTCTTCTGCTACAAGGACAAATTTGACATAAGTACCCTTCATTCTCTTAGCTTACGTGTTCTCTCAAGTCATGTATCATGACGCTATCTCTCTAAGTTTACAAGTTATGATGTGTTCTAAACCAATCACCATCTAAATGTTACTTTTGAAAGACTTTCAAAGCTTATTGAAGAATGTAAGAGCTGAGACTGAGGTGGTTCTTACTCAGAGCCCCTAACTATGTTTTAGTACATCAGTACCAAAAATCTGAGCAAAGCATTTGAGTAAGTTACTATGAATTGCAGTTTGTCAATCAGGAAAAGCGATGATAGCTCCACCAGTATAAACGCATGAGTTTAAGAAACTAGGAGGAAGATCATTGTAAGGCACACTGAGATACAACACGATGGTCTTGAATGTTTTAAAATAAATTCTAAATCCTATGCAGGTTGAATGCAGAATTAAAATTAGTTCTCTGGTGTTTTAGAGCAATCGCTGACATTCAGAATGCCAGAATCATGCAATGAGTGCAGGATGATGTGCTTAGTGAGTAATGACTATAGAAATGAGTTCCTCTTTATTCACAATTCAAAACAAAGCATGAGAAAAGTCCAGTATATTACCCAAACACACTATTTTTTTTTTTTTTGGTGGAACCAGGGATCAAACTCAGGTCCTTGAGCTTGCCAGGGAAGCACTTATTCCACTGAACCATCTCCCCGGCCCCCCAAACACACTATTTATAAGGGAAATTTTGGACAAAATGCTATAGCTGCACAGATAACAATCTATTTAAATTTGAAGACATAAGGTCGGAGGCAGTGGTCAACTTTTCTTGTTTGGCTGAATGCTAGTATCAGTTATGTTATTCTTTGTAAAAGGCATATTCTAAGGA
>NW_004524694.1:8344344-8348195 GCF_000260255.1 Octodon degus | reverse complement strand
GTTATTTTCTATTTTCAGTCACTTTTCAGTCATTTTCTAGTCACTTAGACACACGACCAGAGCCCACAACTCAAAGGAAGGAAGGCTTATGTAGACTCAGGTTTTGGAGGAGTCCGCTTTCGTTTGCTTGCCTCCGAGGCAGGAAAGCCACGGTTGAAGGTTCTGGTAGAGGGAAGCTGCTCCCCTGCCCGCAGGCATGAAGCAGACGGTGAACGGGGGTGCTGGGAAGGGAGCGATGACAGCGAGGTCGCGCCCCAATGACTTGCTTCTTCTGCGCAGGCCCCACACTGTCAGCACGCTGAGCTCTAAATTATCAAGAGCTTGATCCCCTGATGAACGGAGGCCCACGATGCAGTCACCTTCTAAATACATGAAGCTCTAGGAGAGCATTTCTTATGTCAACAATGGCAATACCTTTTCTATAAAATTGTACAGCTGAGTGGAGCTACAAAAATAACCCAGAATGCAGACATAAAAATTCAAAAATAAAAAAAGTGAAAGGAGGCATTTTGAAGAGAATAGTCCAATAGCTACAAAATCAGACAATGGTAATCAAAAAGTAATAATAACCTAAAAATTTTTTTAAAAAAGTGAAAAATGTTGCACAATATCACGAGCCCTTTAGTGGTTCACTGGTACACTTGTTTGTCACGTTCTAATATTTGCCTTAATAGAAGGTATCTGGCTTAGTTGCTGCCTTTTCTCAATTATCTGCTTACAATTTATAGGTATACAGACTCATATTTGCTATTACCTAATCCGATTAAACCATGTGTAAGGCATCTAGAAGTATGTTTACTATATTTCATTGTGATATTTTTTCAATCAAAGTTCATTAGTTTCAGTAAGGACGTTTTAAGTCATCCAAGGATACGATTTTAAGGTTTACTCTGCACTCCTCCTACCATTACTTTCTTTAACAAATGCTGCTTATGCCTTCTAGATTAAATTACAAAGGAATTTAATCTCTATGCATTCTCTGCTACTTTATCAGTTCATGGTGACTCCCTAAATCATCTAGCCATGCACCATGGCCTTGTTTCTGTAACTGCTAAATATAAGATTTGTTCCGAGGATTTCTTTGACAACAGAAAAACAAGTAAGTGTGCACTTTTTTATCATTTACCTGTTGAATACAGCTATAGTAATGTGTCTAACACACAATAATAAAACATCATCATAACTAAATAATTTTCAGGAACCTTGCTTATACATTGCTGTGATAATAACAGTTTGATATATATATATATATATATATATATATATATCAAGGTGTTACAAAATGAATGGAAAAATATTATGCTTACCTTTTTTAATATCATTTAGAAAATAAAGTAATTAAATAGGAATCCCTAGCTCAAAATTAACATTTAATATCTTTATCTAAGATAAACTAATACAGGATGGCTGGTGAGATAGCTCATTGGACTAAGCACCTGCTTAGGCAAGCACAGGGACCAGGGTTCAATCCCAGGCACCACATGCCACGCTGGTCCAGCTCCTTTGTGCGCTGGGCCAGCCACAGAGTCCAGGGTGGTGGTGGACCCTGTAATCCCAGCTCTGGGAAAACTGAAAAGAGGAGGATCACTATGAGGCCGAGCTGTGTAATGAAACCCTGTAGCAGTGAATATATTATTCAATAAAGTATGGAAACCAATTGGTAAGATGAATCAAAACATTGTTATGATTACTAATCATAATATATTTAAATTAAATAAATTTATTGCAAACTATCTACAAATAGAAATCATGACAATTTCTAGAAAGGCCACATACGAAGAATATGGACATTAACTTTAAATTTCAACCATTCTTTAACACAAGTATATATGCATGATCTTTGTATTTTTTTTATTTTAAAGGACCTAAAATGGAACAGAGTACATTGAGTGATCAGTTTAACATGATCACTATGTTTGAAAAACTAATAAGTAAATAAATTAAACTGAAAGTAATTCATCATCCCAATCTGCAGTCATGAATAGTTACATTTTTTTCAGGACCTCTGTTGAAGAGGATAAGAGTGATTATGAAATAATGTGAACTCATATAACTGTATTCACAGTGATCTACAATGAACTTGAGGCCACAACTTTCAAGTTTGTATTAAAGTCATGAAAAATGAATTGACCTCCAAGGTAGCACAAGCAATATACAAATGATTTCACTTACTAAAATAGGAGTTGTCATCTTTATACATTACAACAAGTCATAAAATGATTAGGGACCTTAGCAGATTTTAAGATTTATCTTTCAAAATATATCCATAAAGGTAATTATTTAATGAATTTCTGCAGGCAAGACTGCTTTGCCAAAATTCAGTGGGAAAAGAAAATAAATTTCACATGCAGCTTTTTAGACTCACTAGAGAAAATTCTATGTTTTATGTTTTCATTTTTCTCCATTGACAACTTGAAATATTACAAGTGGAAAAGAAAATAGTCTTCCAACATCTGAGGATATTGTGAGAACAGAAAATAAAATGTTCAAAAAACTGGTGAAAGCAAGAAATCATTACAAAACACGTTTTTATAAATGCAAGGAAAATATTATATGATAACTTTCATTTTTCAGCAAGAAACTGTTAAACTTTCAATGGATTTCATCCAAACATTTTCTCAACACATAAGCTTTTTGCTCCTAGTTGAATTTCAATGCACGTAGTGCTAGAAATTCTAAAGTCAAATTGACTGTGCCCATTTTCTTACAGAAGTCTGTTGCATGTAGCAAAGCTCGCCAGTTCTTGGGAGACACAAGACCCCTTTGTCAAGTGGTGTTGCCAGGTCATTCTGCTGGATTTTCAGGGTCTGATATGAAGGCTTCTTCACAGGAATCTCCTCCTTCTTCACTCAGAATTAGAACTGAATCAGATGAGGCGTGATGGTGAACGTCGATAATCCCAGTGCTGGGGAGGCTGAACATAGGAGGAACACTATGAGTTCCAGCTACATAGCGAGACGCTATACCAAATACATAAAACAAACAAACAAACAAACAAATAAACAAAAGAATTGGAACTGAGTCATTATTTGTCCCTCATGCTTATTTCTTCTGGCCCTTTATTCTCTATACTACTGACATTCCTTCGAACATGAACTTTGCACAATTGCTCTTGTATGTATATTTGCTTCTTGGTGAAGAGAGACAATGAACTCTTAGAATAAAGGAATAGTTTGTATTCACACATTTTTAAAGCACAAACAATAAATAGAGCTATGAAATTGAATGTATGTAATCAAAAAGCCTCAATATAGGTTACAAATCTAAAAACAATGGCAGTACAAGAAAAAAATTAAAAGTATATAATCATATTTGGAAAACTATACTAAACAAACTATAAAAACTGACCAAAGGTCTTTAAAGTAATACAAGTAGATCCCTCAATATTCACCCATTCATTCCTCCATTGAAAGAACATTTTATACCCACAACAGTGTTATATATGTATGAACAATGTATGTTCATTATTAAAAACTAACCACATAGAAGAATGAAAGAACTTTCTTCATAAACTAAAAAGAATAAAAAAATATTTCTTTCAACACTGCTTGCATCCTACAAGGGTAAGGCAGGATGATCTCAAATTTGAGCCCAGCCCAGGAAATTCAGTGATTTATTGAGACCCACTCTAAAGCTAAAATTAATGAGGGCTGGATATGAGCGCAGTGTGAAGGCTCTGAGTATAATCCCTCTTATGACCACCCTAAGAAAGGAAGAAGTCTCTGATTCTAATAAACAAAGATAAATAAAGCTTGATAACTCAAACAAAAAATAGTAGTGTTTCCTCTTGAAATATAGTCTTGTAAATGATCTAATGGTTGAAAAAAGCAATTATAAATTAATTACATGAT
>NW_004524694.1:8342721-8343919 GCF_000260255.1 Octodon degus | reverse complement strand
GGTCAGACTTGTAGTGATCTGCCTGTCTACAGCCTCCCAAGAGCTGGGATTACAGGCCTGCTCCACCACTCCCAGTCTCCATCACAATCTCAGTGCACCCTGGGGGTGGGGCAGGGCAGGCACAGCAGACCCAGGGATGGAACCCCTACCCCCTGCACCTGCTTGCAGGTGCTTTAATCCACTGAGCTATTTGGCCAGCCCTCTCAATGTTTCTTCATTGAATGATCCATTTCCATATTGATTAATGTTTCTTTTGATGGAACTTGGGGCTAATATCAATAATGTTGCCTTAAGTTGCACCTGTAGTCCTTCTAAGGGCAGCTACCATCCGGAATCTAGTGCTATCATATATTAGCTTCCATAGATACCCATTAAGAGTATAGTAAAACCCTTATATATCTTACAGTTCCACTAACAGTATGTGAAGATGCTGATTACCCTCCACACTTGTATGTTTTGCTATTGCCGATTTTTAAATTTAGATATTCTGGTGGAGATATACAAAAAGCCCATTCAGATTCTCAAAAGCTAAATTTTGTTCTCTTGAATAATGTGAAGTTTTAACACATTAGCCTTTATTCTCCTCTACAGTGTGACTTTTTTTCTATTTGCTAACAATTGAGCTCTGTTACAGCTGATAATCTATGTATTTCTGAAACCGTTCCTTCATTACATGTTGTACAGTAAAAAAGAATATCGTTGACTGTGTCTTGCCTTTAGATTTTTGTTATGGTACATTTCATATTAGTAATTTCAAATCTATTTTCAATATATTCTACCTAATTACACATTTATTCAATGGTAGTGTTTTTAAGGTTCTGGTTCAGAAAATGTTGCCAGCCCAAACGGTATGCAATTATTTTCCCATGTTTTCTCCTAAATGCATTATTGTTTCACCTATTTTTGTACTACTTCATCTCAAGTTAATTTGCATATATAGTATATGTTAGGTGATCAAGGTTTATGTCTCCTCTTACAAAATTCAGCTGGTCCAGCTGCACAGTTTATGTGCTCTTGTTTCTGTTCTCTCGTTTTATGTGTCTCTGTTTGCCCAGATAATACAACATCAAGTATTGTAACACCACACTTACCGTTTATATGCGCTTATTGCAAGACTGCCGACATTCTATTTGTGCTGATATTTTTCTTGGCTAGAACAGATATTTTGGAATTCCTTAAAATTTCAGAGTAATGATGC
>NW_004524694.1:8331040-8341686 GCF_000260255.1 Octodon degus | reverse complement strand
CAGTGGGATATGTACATGCACAAAAAAATCAGATTTTACACAATCTTTATTTTGGAGACTTTGACATATAGTATTTCTTTCTTGTATATGCTCTACTTCTTCCAATCTGTGATGCCTTATTCCATATGACTAGCAAGACTTTATCAACATTTAAAACTTTTGCTCTTCGAAAGGAACAGTAGAAAACTAAAATCCAAACAGATTTCAGATTAGGCAAAACTGAATAGTGGAATCTGATAAGAAGATAATTGCAAAAAAATATTTAAAAAGAAGATAACTTCCATGCAGAATACACAATAATAAAAAACTGGAAAAAATCTCTACAAACTCAGAATAAACCAACCATTGAATAAATGCCACAATATTTCAATAGTTCACCAGAATAAAGTTCCATGAATAGAAAAATAAACTCTTGTGAAAGTATACAACTGTATTAATCATTTGATAAGCACAAATTAAGACTATAATGAGATGAGTTACATTAATTATATATCAAAAAGTAAAATGAATGATCGTATCTTGTTACTAAAGAGGATAGCAAACAACTGTTGGTAAGAAGGTAAACTGAGATGATCATTTGGGAAAATAATTTATCTTTTTCTTGAAAACTTAGACATACAATTCTGTGTGACCCAAACATTCCATACTGAGGTGTTTAGCTTAATAAAATGAAAGCATATATCCATAGAAAAACTTTAATATACACATACTAATTTTATTTTTAACTGGTCAACAGCAACAAAAAGCAGAGTTGTTTATCCTATTGAACACTCACATGTTAAAATTGAAAAGTCAAGAGTGGTCATGGTGGTGCATGCCTGTAATTCAGGCACTGGGGAGGCTGAAAACAAGAGGATCACTGTGAGTCCAAACTGCATGGTAAGGCCCTGTACCAAATACCTAAAATTTAAAAGTTGACTACTGAAACATAAATACACCAAGAACAAGTTTCAAAATAATTATGCTGATGGAAAAAGCCAGATAAAAATATACATGGAATTTTATTTGTAATAATAAAAAGTAGGAGAAATTTTGTGTGACCAAGAAAGCAGTGGGGTACTGAGAGTTGGGAGAAATTGGGTGAAAGAAATTAACAAGGGAGAGTTGAAGTTTTTGAAAGCAAATGGAATTATTCATTATTTAAACTGAACCAATAGTTTAAAAGAAAATCAAATAGTGCACTTCATTTTGTTTTACATTAATTAAGCATTAAGAAACATGCTAAGTACAAAGAAAACCCATACTTTAATGCAATCATCCTCAAAAATAATATGGAGAAGATCCAGTGAGATAGCTCAGTGGGCTAAGAATTGCTTAGGCAGGTGAAGGGACCAGGGTTCAATCCCCAGCACCATATGCTGTGCCAACCTAGCCCCCAGACCTGAAGAACCGGCCACCAAGATTAGTAGCACATGCCTGTAATCCCAACACTTGAGGGAATGAAGACAGGAATATCACTCTGACTTCACTGCAAAGTGACACCGTGTATACCAAATGCATAAACATAATAATAATAAGAAGAAGAGAAAAGAACGAGGAGGAGGAGGAGGAAAAAATTATAAAGAGATGGATTTCTGCGCCCTACATCTCAAAGCATTATTATTATTCTAAATTCATGAATTTCACATTCTGAACAACTTGTACCTATGACTCATCTAAACAATGTGAAATCCAAGAATTCTTTATTTCTTTTTCTATCTCATTCAGTCTGAAGTGACTAATTCTCTACTTTGATGGCAATAGTCTTACTAGAAAGATAATTAAGGAAATAAAAATGTATATTGTCAAGATTTTCTGTGTAAGGGTCATTCTATGTTCATTTTAAATTTTGTAACTGATTTTCTTTTTTTAAAATGTGAAGGAAATTAAGAGGTTGAAGATGAGACCGTCTTCAGAAGTCTTGAAAAGTCACATTTACTGCAACGAGAGAGAGAGAGAAGAGACCTCAGAAACACTCAAGTATCTCAATGAAATTATATTGGCTGAAATTTATTTGAATGTTTATTTAATATATTCAGCCTTTCTATTTCTTTAACTTACAAAGAATATATAATTAGTTTTTGAACTCCAATTTCTTTATGGAATTTTAATGCTTTTAAGGGACTCAATGATTTCATTAGCCTTATACATCACAAGTCTTAAAGTATTTCTAGAATTTTTATCCTTACATTTAGACTCATTATATTATCTCTGAGAACAATTTAAGATAGAAAACTGAGTATATTTGTTTACCTAAGGAACAGTATATCCTTGATTCACAAATCTATGAAGGACATTCATAATCTGTGAAGAGGAGAAAATAAGGCTGTTTTATAGTCATTCCAAATGGATAGAAAAAGAAACCAATATTGATACTCCCTGTCTTTGTCTCTGTCTGTCTCTCCCTCTCTTTCTCATGTACAAACTCACACACACACACACACACACACACACACACACACACACACACACAGATGAATGTGGCCCAACACATTTCCATTGTACTAGCCCAAAGCAATGGGAATAAGGGACCACAGACTGTAATTTGTGAAACTGAAACTGTGAGATGAAGTAAGCCTTTCTTCTTTATAAATGGACCATTTCGGGTATTTTGTCACAGTGAGAGAAAGCTGCCAAACACAGTAGAAGTGTGCTGGAAGTCTTCATGAGACCCATGTGTGCCATGGGATCAAAAATACCTCTGTACTTGAGTCACTAGTAGGAAATATGGATGCATGTTGAGATTATAGTGTTAAGTTAAATGAATTAGACATAAAACATCAAATATCACATGATTTCTCTATACTAGGAAACCAAAGAAATAAGTAATATAAAGGATATATAACAAGAAGTAGGGGACAGATCTTCCTCAAATTGAGGGGGATCAAAAAGTGGACAATGGGGAGAGAAAGAGGATGAAAGAAAAAAATCTGCAAGGACACCAACTTCCCACCACAAGTGTCAGCATTACTACTGCAAATATATACTAACTCATTTATTTAAATCATTTGCAAGTAACATAGCACAAAGTTTTCAGAGATCAAACAATTTTGGATAGGCTATTCTTCAAAGTAGATGACAGTAGAACGTGTTTTGTACCAATCACATATACAAAGGAAACACAGAAGCTGCATGACATTTTTCTATCATGACTGGTGCATAGTCCATGTGTGACATTGCTACTCTGACCTATTTTCCAGGTTATTTGAATGTTGATAGCTTCATGTGAAGTGAAATCTAGATCATCGAATATCTTGGCGGCTGACAGAGATGTGCTACCCCCAGCACATCTACTTGGGAAATCTGATTCTATAGAAACCATACCAGCTGCACAGTTATGGAGCATCATGATGCAAACTTTTTTTTTTCTGAAAAAGGCCCTGACATTGAAAGAACAGAATTATTTATCATATAAAAGAAGCATCTGCCATGCTAAGGACAATTGTGAAGGCTGAAATCTTGATTAACACATATTAAATGATCTGCAATTACTAATACACACCATGAACTGATCCAATCATATCTGTCAAAATGTTGGACAGAATCAACAGCAATGTGTCATAAAACAGAAAAGTTACATAATATTTGGGAACTAGTCGATCTACAATGAAAAAGAAGTTACCTGTGCAAAAGATCCAGATTCCCATCTCCCTGAGTATTCTCAAATATGTTTCTGTAAGCTCACACCCAGGAGTGTGATTATTTACAACCATGATCCATGCTGAAGTGGGGGGAGTGACCGTAAGAGTTAAATGAACAGCCAGTCTAAGCACAATGCATGCAAATCAGCTTACACATACAGAATGCCAATTTAGGCTGCTAGGTTTCTGTCCCATGGTCACAGTCAGATATACCCCAAAAGTCAACTGCGGAATGGCATGTCCCCCTTTGCAGGGCTCTGATTTGATAGATTGAGGTCCATCAGAGCTCCCACCTATGGCGTAAGTAAACTCAGTCCTATTTCACTTGGCTCATGATACTGGTGCTAGAGGGATGTACTCTCACCCAGCTTAATCTATCTACTCCCAATACCTCTAAGTATTCAACAAAATCCAGTGTTGAACCTGTCATGAACACATGCCAAGAAGAGATGAAAGTTCTACTCGCTGGAAAGTGAGCTCCAGCTAATTATGTTCATGATTGTGCTCTTTTCGTATTGACTGAAACAGACTCATTCCAGGCATAAGTTTGCCACGCTTTCTTGTAAGACCTCAGCACGTATTTCTCCCTAAACATTTATGCAGTGATCCGCTCACATAAGCTCCCCCGTTGCATCACAGCGGACTGAACAGAGAACGTGCATCTGTGAATCCACTATCAGGACTCCTGCTTATTCTGTCACTCAGCGCACACTCAGTAACCACTGTGCTGACAGGGAAACGGGATAGACTAGAGCGGGTGGGCTAAGACTCCAATGTGCAAGTGGCACATCATACAAATGGAAAGCTATCCTTTGGCGTGAAGTACATGCTTCAGTTCCGTGGAAAGCGTCCAGTTCTCTGGAGGCAATATCCACCACACATGGCTTCAGGGGATGAAGGCCCATTACACGAAGCCTCCTGTATTGTCTTTATTTGGGTCTCAGGTGGAATATTTTGGTTTTGTGCGTCCTCATCCACTTTATCACCCAAATCTGGCACTGCACAACTTCTGGTCTACTGCAAGGTCAACATGATAGTGAAAAGTACACGTTTTGAATCGATTCAAGATCTGAAGCAGCTGAAATGATGCAACTAGTGATACTTACAAAAGTGGGATTGCAGAAATATTTAAGAATATTGGCAAGAATGATAGAATAATTGTGCTTGAAGCAAGGGGAAGTGTTTGGGAAAGCATTCAATGTCTTTAGTAGCCCACCCACACTTCCATTGTGAGTGTGCAAATCATCACACTGCTATAGCCAAAAATACTGAAATATCACCCAGGATCTGGGGGCGGATTTATTTACATCGGTGAGCGTGGACAAAGAGTCAATCTTACAAAGCTCTCAGGCCCTGATCTCTGGTAGTTTGGGACTTATATGGCATAAGGAAGCAGGAAGTACGGAAGGAGAATATTAGTTGTTATTGATCAGTTCTTACAATGTGTTTCACTGTTACGAGCCATTTCTGAAAAACAGAAGTCACAATAACTGCAGCAGGAATGCTCACCTGGGCAACTAACAGAAACTGAAGTAGATTGACTGTCCTGGAGTGGGGAGGATTTTCTGCTACATTTTCTCCCTCATTTACTTTCCTGGCAAATCTTTGCTTAGCACATTTTATGTTCTCTTTTGAGATGAACCAGGTAAACAAATTAAAAATACAAAGCCCCACTAGAAGCAGTAGCTTTAGAGCTGTCAGTGGCCCTAGGGTGGGAGCTAGCCAAGGTTCCCTATATTGGAATGTTTCTGCCAGGAGTTTATGGTTTGGGTACTTTATCATAAGATCTCTGCTTAAGATGCTTTAAAGAAGAGACATGTTTTAGGATCATCTTTCTGTGACACTACTGTGGCAAGGGAGTGAGATAATCTGTTGTAAGAGTACCCAATGTACTTTGGATGCTTGTCAAATCTTGGTCAAGTTTTTAATTGTATAAAGAGGAAAGGCCTGACTGATTTTTTTATATTATTTTGGGGCAACTATCTATAAGTCAAGATGAAAACCAAAGCCAGAAGGATAAAGGGGTCAATGAGTATACAAGCTGAACTGGGAGCAAGGATTAGGCTAAGTAGCCTAAAAAGGCACAAACTATTGTTGCCCTCTCAGCCCAGGTACAGAATACCTCTGGCCAGCTTGAAGTCAATCTGTACATATGTTCAGTCGACCAGATCCCTGGAGGGCTCTAGGAGTCTGGCCTGATTGTTCTGAGTGCATATTTGGTAATGCTGGCACAGTCCCCAGAAGCTGGCCAGGCATGGGAAAAAATAAAATGCCACACCCTCGCCTGACACCATGGGCTGCCATGGTCTTATTGCCTCTTTGGTCAAAGGGTTCTGTTGTAGTGAATTTCCAGAGAGCAGCAGGAATCAGTAGACATCTTTGTTTTCACATCAGTTAAGGGACTATGAGTGCCTGTAGTTCACTTTGTTCTGATGACCAACCCCTGCAGAAAAGCTTTATCCACAATAACCTTGTCTGAGGTGACCACAGCGTATCTATCCCAGTGGGTTCTTCCCTTCTTAACAGAGCCATTTCTGTCTGTACCCAGGGTGAGCTCAGCATCCATCAGGGGCTTCATTTCTACATCCGGTTGGCTCAAGGAAAGTTCATCAGTGGTGCCAGACGGTCATGGGGGGCAGGTATGTGGCAGGACTGAGTGGTCCTCAGTTATTCAGGAGGTCTGTGTGGCACCTACAGTTAGGTCAGGAGCTTCAAGGAGCTTGTTGGCTTTCTTGATCAGAAGGACAGTGGCTACTAAAACACCAAGGCAAACTGGAGAGGCAGGCTGCAGTGACTGGATCCAAGAGTTTGCACAGGTGGCCAGCGGGCACCCCCGGGTTGACAGACTGAGTAAGCGTTTTTGAAGTCTCATGTCCTCATTTGTCAATAAACAAGGTGAATTTCACTTACATCTGGAATTTACAAGGTTGAGGTTGAGGAAAGGACTTTCTACTCGTTGTATGAAGATTTGGGCCTTTCCCCAAGACATGTATCCAGCTTAATGTAATTAAAGGTTAAGATTCTTCTGAAAACCTGTTCATAATATAGCCACTATGATTCTTCACAAGATGATAGTGGGCATGGTAAGATGTAGTTTCACATACACACATCTTATGGATTTTAATTAAACAGAATTTACAATTTCATCATATAATTCATGCACTTTTGGGTATGAATGTTCCTGTCATTAGTGTTACCCAAGCTTTCTGAGACTTCAGATAATTCATTTAATCTTCTCACATCAGTTTTCTTTGTTTTAATAAGATGTTAAGTAAACCCAGATTTTTGTGAAGGTAAATGAACACTTACATAGTGCTTCAATTTTTCTGATTGTAGTGTGTGTGTTTAAAAATAATAAGTATCAAATTCTGTCTTATAAATCTTTTGATACCCATTTCTACTCCCATAAGCTACTAATAAAAATTCCTTGTAAAAAAGCAAGTTGATAGCCAAAAGTATAGCTTTATAATCTGCCTTTTTCCTACTATTTTTCTATACTGTGGTTTTGTTTCCTAATTAATGTTCAACTGTACAATGACAGCATTAATATCATTAATTGGTATCCTTCAGTAAGAAAATAAATGCTAATAACATTAATATTTCCAGAAAATCTTGTAAGTTTTGATACATGTAAATCTTTCCCATTTGTTCTGATCAAATCCTCTCTCTTTTCTGCCTGTGGTTGGGCCGTACTGACCATCCCCCAGTTCTTCTAAGAGACAAAATTCCTTTATCTCAGAGTTTCTAAAGACTTTGTTTTGAATGCCTAAAGTTTGTTTCCTCTTCATAAATTGTCTCCTGCAAATCACATAAAATGTCACATCCTCACAAGACAAATACCACTATTGTAACTTTCTCCATGCATCTAGACTTTTCTTTCTTAGTGTTTATCCTAGTTTGCTAATAATTAATTTCCTTCTACTATAATGGGGAAGCTTATATGTCGCACTACAGCCAGACTGGAAGCTCCAAGCTGACAATGACCGTCAAGTGCACACCACGTAGCAGGCTGTCTAGGAAGCCAGACTCTCAAATTGTTGTCCATACAATTGCAGGGATTAACCGTTAGAAAATAAAGCAGTGTTCTGCATGACAACAGAGACATGTGATTAGAGAAATGATAAACTCTTCTTTATTTGATTCATTATTTCTGAACATCTCATGAATAAAAAGCCACTGGCTTGCTATTAGACTGTAAATACTTCATATCCAGATATGCTTCAGAATTCGGTCACTACATCTACAAGTCTTTTGGTAAAGTTTTGGGGTCTTCACGTAGAGTACTATGTCATCTGCAAATAAATTTTAACTTATACTTTTTCTATCTTTATTCCTGTTATTTATTTTTCTCACGTTATTTCCCTGGCTAATATTTGCAGAAGTATATAGAATAGGCATGGGGATAGTGGGCATCCTTGTTCTTGTTCCTGATTTTCAAGTGAAAGCTTTCACTTGATCATTTATTTATTTATTTATTTATTTATTATTATTATTATTATTTTTTTTTTGTGGAACCAGGGATTGAACTCGGGCCCTTGCACTTGCCAGGGAAGCGCTTATTCCACTGAGCCATCTCTCCAGCCCCTTGACCATTTATTTTGATACTGGTTTTTGAAATAGGTAGCTTTTATTGGATTGAGATATGAATAATCTATTCCAATTTCCTGTAGAGTTTTGGTCAAGAATGGATGTCAACTTTATCAGGTGTTTTTCTGCATCCATTGCAATGATCATAGAGTCAATATACAAAGATCAAAAATTATAATCTTCATAAATAACAAATTTACTGAGAGAAATTAGGAAAACTGTTCCTTTTGTATTAGCACCAAGAAATTAAATAATTATGAGAACAACCTAACAATGGAAGTAAATGATCTCTATATTGAAAATCATCGTAATATTAAAAAAGAGAATAGAGTACATCAGAAAATGGAAAGATAGCCCTTGCTTCTGGGAAGAAATAACCAACACTACCAAATGGTTATATAGATTTAATTCAATGCCAATCAAAATACCATTATTTTATCTCTCAGAACTAAAGAAAACATTTCTACAATTCATTTGGAACCAGAACAAATATAGAAAGGCAAAAACAGTTGCAGTCAATAAAGGTAAAGTAGTGGACATTGCAATCCATTATTTGAAATTACTAGAGATTCTGTGATTAAAAAACAAAACAAAATAGGATGGTATGGGCAATAAAACAAAAAAAAAACCTTGAAAAATCAGTGGAACATGTTAGAAGATGCAAAAACAACTCCAAATATAGCTAGACACCTTACCTCTGACAAGAGTTCAAACACATTCATTGAAAGAGAGCCTCTTTAATAAATGGTACTGGAAGGGCTGGGGAGATAGCTCAGTGGTCTAAGCACCTGCCTGGCAAGTGCAAGGACCTGGATTCAATTCCTGGTACCACATACTGTGCCTTTTTGCCTGCCACCAAAACCGGATGTGGTGGTGCAGGCCTGTAATCCCAGAACTGGGGTGTCTGAGACAGGAGGATCACTATGAGACTGAACTGTGTAGCAAGACCTTGTACTAAAAAATAAACAGTGCTGGGAAAAATGGTTTTTGACATATGGAAGACAAAATCTAGCCCTGTGTGTACCACCATGTGCTAAACTAAAATCAGAATGGATAAAAGATCTAAATGCTGGGCTGGCCAGATAGCTCAGTGGACTAAAGCACCTACGTAGGCAGGTGCAGGGACCAGTGTTATACGCTGGTATGCTGTGCTGGTCCTGCCCCCAGGGTTCTCTGAGACAGTGAATGAGACTGGGCTTGGTGGCACACACCTATAATCCCAGCACTGGCGAGGATGAAAACAAGAGGATCACTATGAGTCCAACCTGTGTTGTGAGACCCTGTAGACCCTTTATTAAATACAGGAAAAAAATATATATATGCAAAAATGAAAACACTAATTGTGCTGGAAGAGAAAGTAAATAGAACTCATGAATACAGGTGTAGACAAAAATTCATGAACAAAACCCAAATCAAATAGGTCATATTACAAAGATTTAACAGGTGAAATCTAATCTCCTTAAAATAATTTTTGCATCTCCAATAGAATGAAAACACATTTGACAGAGTAGAAAGAACTTTAGTCAGCTGTCCCTCAGACCAAAGATTTATACCTAGAGTATATAAAGAACTGAAAGAATTAAAACTCCCAAATATGAAGAACCTTTTTCATAAATGGCATCTGAAATGAATACGTACATTTCAAGGAAGTGACAATGACAAATAAATGTATGAAAACTATTCAACATCACCGGCCATTGAAGAGATACAAACTGAAGCAATCTTGAGATTTCCTCTCACTCCAGATGTCGGATATCAAAAAATCAACCAATAATACATGCTGGCTGCAGGGAGAAGGGAACAGTTCTCCTCTGTCGGTGGGAGTATAGACTGGTGCAACCATTGTGGAAATGAGCATGGAGATCACTCAAAACAAAATCAAGGACTAGAAGTCCCATTTAACCTAGTTATCCCCTTCTTTATATCTTCCCAAAATAATTAAATGTCATATCACAACAATATGCACACTCTGATTTTTTATCAACACAGTTTGTAATAGCTAAATCTTGAGGAAAAAAAACAAATGTCCATCAACTGATGAATGGATAAAGAAGTGTGGATTTTTCAATATAATGAAGTACTACTCAGCCATAAGGAAAGATAAACTTGAAATATTTACCAGCAAATGAGTGAGCCCTGCGATCGCACTTTTAAGTGAAATAGACCAGACACATAGAGTCAGTATCACACTATCTTTCTGATGTGAGAAACTGGAAGTGAGAGTATGAACTCAAATGTCTAATAGACATTGTGAATACAAAGAAATTGTTCAAAAGGAATGGGAAACAGAGGGGGTTAGGGAGAGAAAAATGAGATGAAATACAGGCAAAGTTTTATAAACAAATTGCAGGAGAGGAGTTGAAGGCAGGGAGGGGAGTGGGAGGAAAACCAGAAGTGAAATGAAGACATTTCATGTGCACGTACAAGATCACTAGGATG